>NC_048567.1:10794876-11094876 GCF_013265735.2 Oncorhynchus mykiss | reverse complement strand
ACAGAGGGCTGTAGTACGCCGTGACACAGTCACAGACATACGGAGGGCTGTAGTAAGCCGCGACACAGTCACAGACATAGGGAGGGCTGTAGTACGCCGTGACACAGTCACAGACATAGGGAGGGCTGTAGTACGCCGTGACGCAGTCACAGACATATGGAGGGCTGTAGTACGCCGTGACACAGTCACAGACATATGGAGGGCTGTAGCAAGCCGTGACACAGTCACAGACATAGCGAGGGCTGTAGTACGCCGTGACACAGTCACAGACATATGGAGGGCTGTAGTAAGCCGCGACACAGTCACAGACATAGGGAGGGCTGTACTAAGCCGCGACACAGTCACAGACATATGGAGGGCTGTAGTACGCCGTGACACAGTCACAGACATATGGAGGGCTGTAGTACGCCGTGACAAAGTCACAGACATATGGAGGGCTGTAGTACGCCGTGACACAGTCAAAGACATATGGAGGGCTGTAGCAAGCCGTGACACAGTCACAGACATAGCGAGGGCTGTAGTACGCCGTGACACAGTCACAGACATATGGAGGGCTGTAGTAAGCCGCGACACAGTCACAGACATATGGAGGGCTGTAGTACACCGTGACACAGTCACAGACATAGAGAGGGCTGTAGTACGCCGTGACACAGTCACAGACATAGGGAGGCTGTAGTACGCCGTGACACAGTCACAGACATATGGAGGGCTGTAGTACACCGTGACACAGTCACAGACATATGGAGGGCTGTAGTAAGCCGTGACACAGTCACAGGCATAGGGAGGGCTGTAGTACGCCGTGACACAGTCACAGACATACAGAGGGCTGTAGTACGCCGTGACACAGTCACAGACATATGGAGGGCTGTAGTAAGCCGCGACACAGTCACAGACATATGGAGGGCTGTAGTACGCCGTGACACAGTCACAGACATATGGAGGGCTGTAGCAAGCCGTGACACAGTCACAGACATAGCGAGGGCTGTAGTACGCCGTGACACAGTCACAGACATATGGAGGGCTGTAGTAAGCCGCGACACAGTCACAGACATAGGGAGGGCTGTACTAAGCCGCGACACAGTCACAGACATATGGAGGGCTGTAGTACGCCGTGACACAGTCACAGACATATGGAGGGCTGTAGTACGCCGTGACAAAGTCACAGACATATGGAGGGCTGTAGTACGCCGTGACACAGTCAAAGACATATGGAGGGCTGTAGCAAGCCGTGACACAGTCACAGACATAGGGAGGGCTGTAGTACGCCGTGACGCAGTCACAGACATATGGAGGGCTGTAGTACGCCGTGACACAGTCACAGACATATGGAGGGCTGTAGTACGCCGTGACACAGTCACAGACATACAGAGGGCTGTAGTACGCCGTGACACAGTCACAGACATACGGAGGGCTGTAGTAAGCCGCGACACAGTCACAGACATAGGGAGGGCTGTAGTACGCCGTGACACAGTCACAGACATAGGGAGGGCTGTAGTACGCCGTGACGCAGTCACAGACATATGGAGGGCTGTAGTACGCCGTGACACAGTCACAGACATATGGAGGGCTGTAGCAAGCCGTGACACAGTCACAGACATAGCGAGGGCTGTAGTACGCCGTGACACAGTCACAGACATATGGAGGGCTGTAGTAAGCCGCGACACAGTCACAGACATAGGGAGGGCTGTACTAAGCCGCGACACAGTCACAGACATATGGAGGGCTGTAGTACGCCGTGACACAGTCACAGACATATGGAGGGCTGTAGTACGCCGTGACAAAGTCACAGACATATGGAGGGCTGTAGTACGCCGTGACACAGTCAAAGACATATGGAGGGCTGTAGCAAGCCGTGACACAGTCACAGACATAGCGAGGGCTGTAGTACGCCGTGACACAGTCACAGACATATGGAGGGCTGTAGTAAGCCGCGACACAGTCACAGACATATGGAGGGCTGTAGTACACCGTGACACAGTCACAGACATAGAGAGGGCTGTAGTACGCCGTGACACAGTCACAGACATAGGGAGGCTGTAGTACGCCGTGACACAGTCACAGACATATGGAGGGCTGTAGTACACCGTGACACAGTCACAGACATATGGAGGGCTGTAGTAAGCCGTGACACAGTCACAGGCATAGGGAGGGCTGTAGTACGCCGTGACACAGTCACAGACATACAGAGGGCTGTAGTACGCCGTGACACAGTCACAGACATATGGAGGGCTGTAGTAAGCCGCGACACAGTCACAGACATAGGGAGGGCTGTAGTACGCCGTGACACAGTCACAGTCACAGACATAGGGAGGCTGTAGTACGCCGTGACACAGTCACAGACATATGGAGGGCTGTAGTAAGCTGTGACACAGTCACAGACATATGGAGGGCTGTAGTAAGCCGCGACACAGTCACAGACAGATGGAGTGCTGTAGTAAGCCGCGACACAGTCACAGACATATGGAGGGCTGTAGTAAGCCGTGACACAGTCACAGACATAGGGAGGGCTGTAGTACGCCGTGACACAGTCACAGACATATGGAGGGCTGTAGCAAGCCGTGACACAGTCACAGACATAGCGAGGGCTGTAGTACGCCGTGACACAGTCACAGACATATGGAGGGCTGTAGTAAGCCGCGACACAGTCACAGACATAGGGAGGGCTGTACTAAGCCGCGACACAGTCACAGACATATGGAGGGCTGTAGTACGCCGTGACACAGTCACAGACATATGGAGGGCTGTAGTACGCCGTGACAAAGTCACAGACATATGGAGGGCTGTAGTACGCCGTGACACAGTCAAAGACATATGGAGGGCTGTAGCAAGCCGTGACACAGTCACAGACATAGCGAGGGCTGTAGTACGCCGTGACACAGTCACAGACATATGGAGGGCTGTAGTAAGCCGCGACACAGTCACAGACATATGGAGGGCTGTAGTACACCGTGACACAGTCACAGACATAGAGAGGGCTGTAGTACGCCGTGACACAGTCACAGACATAGGGAGGCTGTAGTACGCCGTGACACAGTCACAGACATATGGAGGGCTGTAGTACACCGTGACACAGTCACAGACATATGGAGGGCTGTAGTAAGCCGTGACACAGTCACAGGCATAGGGAGGGCTGTAGTACGCCGTGACACAGTCACAGACATACAGAGGGCTGTAGTACGCCGTGACACAGTCACAGACATATGGAGGGCTGTAGTAAGCCGCGACACAGTCACAGACATAGGGAGGGCTGTAGTACGCCGTGACACAGTCACAGTCACAGACATAGGGAGGCTGTAGTACGCCGTGACACAGTCACAGACATATGGAGGGCTGTAGTAAGCTGTGACACAGTCACAGACATATGGAGGGCTGTAGTAAGCCGCGACACAGTCACAGACAGATGGAGTGCTGTAGTAAGCCGCGACACAGTCACAGACATATGGAGGGCTGTAGTAAGCCGTGACACAGTCACAGACATAGGGAGGGCTGTAGTACGCCGTGACACAGTCACAGACATATGGAGGGCTGTAGTACGCCGTGACACAGTCACAGACATATGGAGGGCTGTAGTAAGCCGTGACACAGTCACAGACATATGGAGGGCTGTAGAAAGCCGTGACACAGTCACAGACATATGGAGGGCTGTAGTACGCCGTGACACAGTCACAGACATATGGAGGGCTGTAGTACGCCGTGACACAGTCACAGACATATGGAGTGCTGTAGTACGCCGTGACACAGTCACAGACATATGGAGGGCTGTAGTACGCCATGACACAGTCACAGACATATGGAGGGCTGTAGTAAGCCGTGACACAGTCACAGACATAGGGAGGGCTGTAGTACGCCGTGACACAGTCACAGACATATGGAGTGCTGTAGTAAGCTGCGACACAGTCACAGACATAGGGAGGGCTGTAGTACGCCATGACACAGTCACAGACATATGGTGGGCTGTAGTAAGCCGTGACACAGTCACAGACATACAGAGGGGTGTAGTAAGCCGCGACACAGTCACAGTCATATGGAGGGCTGTAGTAAGCCGCGACACAGTCACAGACATAGGGAGGGCTGTAGTACGCCGTGACACAGTCACAGACATATGGAGGGCTGTAGTACGCCGTGACACAGTCACAGACATATGGAGGGCTGTAGTAAGCCGTGACACAGTCACAGACATATGGAGGGCTGTAGAAAGCCGTGACACAGTCACAGACATATGGAGGGCTGTAGTACGCCGTGACACAGTCACAGACATATGGAGGGCTGTAGTACGCCGTGACACAGTCACAGACATATGGAGGGCTGTAGTAAGCCGTGACACAGTCACAGACATAGGGAGGGCTGTAGTATGCCGTGACACAGTCACAGACATATGGAGGGCTTTAGTAAGCCGTGACACAGTCACAGACATATGGAGGGCTGTAGTACGCCGTGACACAGTCACAGACATAGGGAGGCTGTAGTACGCCTTGACACAGTCACAGACATATGGAGGGCTGTAGTAAGCCGCGACACAGTCACAGACATAGGGAGGGCTGTAGTACGCCGTGACACAGTCACAGACATATGGAGGGCTGTAGTACGCCGTGACACAGTCAAAGACATAGAGAGGGCTGTAGTACGCCGTGACACAGTCACAGACATAGGGAGGCTGTAGTACGCCGTGACACAGTCACAGACATATGGAGGGCTGTAGTACACCGTGACACAGTCACAGACATATGGAGGGCTGTAGTAAGCCGTGACACAGTCACAGACATAGGGAGGGCTGTAGTACGCCGTGACACAGTCACAGACATACAGAGGGCTGTAGTACGCCGTGACACAGTCACAGACATATGGAGGGCTGTAGTAAGCCGCGACACAGTCACAGACATAGGGAGGGCTGTAGTACGCCGTGACACAGTCACAGTCACAGACATATGGAGGGCTGTAGTACGCCGTGACACAGTCACAGACATAGAGAGGGCTGTAGTACGCCGTGACACAGTCACAGACATAGGGAGGCTGTAGTACGCCGTGACACAGTCACAGACATATGGAGGGCTGTAGTACACCGTGACACAGTCACAGACATATGGAGGGCTGTAGTAAGCCGTGACACAGTCACAGACATAGGGAGGGCTGTAGTACGCCGTGACACAGTCACAGACATACAGAGGGCTGTAGTACGCCGTGACACAGTCACAGACATATGGAGGGCTGTAGTAAGCCGCGACACAGTCACAGACATAGGGAGAGCTGTAGTACGCCGTGACACAGTCACAGTCACAGACATAGGGAGGGCTGTAGTACGCCGTGACACAGTCACAGACATATGAAGGGCTGTAGTAAGCCGTGACACGGTCACAGGCATATGGAGGGCTGTAGTAAGCCGCGACACAGTCACAGACAGATGGAGTGCTGTAGTACGCCGTGACACAGTCACAGACATATGGAGGGCTGTAGTATGCCATGACACAGTCACAGACATATGGAGGGCTGTAGTAAGCCGTGACACAGTCACAGACATACAGAGGGGTGTAGTAAGCCGCGACACAGTCACAGTCATATGGAGGGCTGTAGTAAGCCGTGACACAGTCACAGACATATGGAGGGCTGTAGTAAGCCGCGACACAGTCACAGACATATGGAGGGCTGCAGTAAGCCGCGACACAGTCACAGACATATGGAGGGCTGTAGTAAGCCGTGACACAGTCACAGACATATGGAGGGCTGTAGCACGTGGTGACACAGTCACAGACATATGGAGGGCTGTAGTAAGCCGCAACACAGTCACAGACACAAGAAGTGCTGTAGTAAGCCGCGACACAGTCACAGACAGATGGAGTGCTGTAGTATGCCGTGACAGTCACAGACATAGGGAGGGCTGTAGTACGTCGTGACACAGGTTCCTCTGATGTCTAACTATATTTTTAAATGTACCCCCATTTTTCTCCCCAATTTCGTGGTATCCAATTGTTAGTAGTTACTGTCTTGTCTCATCACTACAACTCCTGTCCTCCGAAACACAACCCAACCAAGCCGCACTGCTTCTTAACACAGCGCGCATCCAACCCGGAAGCCAGCCGCACCAATGTGTGTGTGTGTGTGTGTACTGTTTTAACCCCATCTTATTCCCCCTCCCTGACACTGTGTTACTGGACTAGAGTCCTGTCACTGTTTCTATGCAACACTAACACCTAGCAACCTGGTCAGCATGCACTGCGCCAGGTCCGCCACAGGAGTCGCTAGTGCCTGATGAGACAAGGATATCCCTACCTGCCAGACCCTCCCTAACCCGGACGACGCTAGGCCAATTGTGCGTCGCCCCATGGACCTCCCGGTCGTGGCCGGCTGCGACAGAGCCTGGGCTCGGACCCAGAGTCTCTGGTGGCACAGCTAGCACTGCGATGCAGTGCCTTAGACCACTGCGCCAACCGCGAGGCGATGTCTAACATTTTAACACACACACACGGCTGGTATAGACAATGTCACAGGTTCCGTTCTCTCTGATGTGTTTGAGGTTTAATTCAGTGGCTCACTCTGCTACTCCTCCTCCGGTGGCTTATACACATTGGTGATGTAATGGGTGGCACAAACACACAAACACTTAATATTATTGTACACATATATACACCACATTCACACCACCAGCCTACTAATTACCCACACACATGCACACACACACACACACACCTTCTCCTAACACACACACACACACACACCATGGCACAGAGGCCTTCTTTCCCAAAAAATAGCCCCCCATGAGCATACAAACACACAAACACTGCATGCATGTGCACTCTCTCCCTCCCTCCCTCACACACACACACACACACACTGCATACATGTGCACCCCCTCCCTCTCACTCACACACAAACACATAGAGTGACAATGTGTATGAGTGATATGAGTGATCACCACTGGCAGATTGTCTAACAGACTCTCAGTGCCTCAGAACCACCCAGGAGACCCCCATCATGGTAGGCAGACGGAGAGAAGGAGAGAGAGGGGACGAGGGAGGGAGAGTGACTAACTTCACTCTTTCTTTTCTTCTTGCCCCAGCTGTGTCTTCAAACAGCCCTTTGATGTGGGAAATTAAATAGAGCGAGTGTATCAATATCTCCCTCGGTCCACCACATTCATCCATTTCCTCTCCTCCTCTCCCCTTCTCCTTCTCTCCTCTCTTTTCTTGTCTGCTGTTGACCCAGGAAAAGAGAGTACTACTTGTTTCCCACAACACCTCTACCACCCAGTCTCCTCGCCACTATGCCCTCATAAGTGTCAGTGTGTTTATTTGTGTATCCGTGTGTGTGTGTAAGCCCATCACTTAACACTTGTACCCACTACCCACATCATTATTAGTGTGTCTGATGTTCTCTCTTGAAGACCCACACCTCCTATAAGCATTTTATCCTTTTGTTGGTTTATGTGTGTGTGTGTGTGTGTGTGTACTGTTTTAACCCCATCTTATTCCCCCTCCCTTGACACTGTGTTACTGGACTAGAGTCCTGTCACTGTTTCTATGCAACACTAGGCCCCTTCTGGACAACACCTCTCTCCCGTCCCGCTCTGTCTCTCACTCTTTCCTTCACCCTGGAGAGGGAGAGAGGGAGAGAAAAAAGAAGGGGGGAAAGTGGAAATAACAGGATGATGTCTCAGGAGTGGCTGTCTGTAAAAAATGAGAGTGGGGGGAGAGGTGTTTTCTCTGTGTATGGACTATGAAGTGGGGAACGTGCCATATGGAGCAGCGTCCTACTGTAAAGCCACAGTCAAAAAGCATTTTTAACACTCAGAGAAACACAATAAACAATGAGAGGGAGAGAGAGAGAAAACAAGGTAGATCCACTGTATAAAGGATACAGGACTGGAGATAGACTGATATAAAATTAAACAATGGCCTTTTTAAACTTCTGCAGTGATAGAGAGAGGGGGGAAGAGATTTAGAGATGGAAAGATAGAAAGAGGTAGATGGACTGATAAATTGGTAGCGGGATGCGACGGAGGAAGTGTAGACTACTGGAGATAGGGACAGGATGGACGAGAGAAAGTGATACAGACAGAAAAAAAAGAAGAAAAAACAACGGAACATTTTGAAAAATTTGCTAAGGGAGACAGACAGCTCTGGCAGGGAGGGGAGGAGGAAAGAGGGAGCGCGTGTGTTTTTATGAATGAATGTCGGTGACTCAGTCGATGTGTCATACAGCCCAGTCTTTATAAAAGGACGTTTAAAACAAGCCTAAACATTTCACTGCGCGAAAATTTGACTTACACACACTCGCATCCCTCCCTAACCATTTGTCTGAGTGTCTGTCTATCGTTACTATCAGTTCATTACTAGAACTACACTCAAACTTTACTGAACAAAAAGTTTGGAGGCATTGTATTTTATTTCTTTATTGGATAGTTCGCCCTCATTCCTCTACTTTTTCATTCATTCTCTCGTTATTTTCCTTTTCTGCAATCTCTTGCCTCCACTCTTTTCGCGGAGTGTGAAAGCGAGAAGAAACTGGAGCACGTGACAATTTCCGGAGTTCGATTTATTTATAAATTTTCTTACCTTGTTTTTTAAAACTATTTATTTATTGTAAGTCGTGCATTTATTTATTGTACACGAACAAATATGAAATGTAAGTGCCTGATTATTCTTTCAATTGTTTCTGAATTTTCTTATTATTATCATCCTTTCTCTCTAACGTGTCTTGTTTAGTTAAGTCTATGTCTAATATGTTGGCATAATAATATGCTGTCACGATTCTCAGGGTATGATCATTGATTGGGCTATTCCATATTCCAATGCAATTACTGAGCATGCAAATGTTACTTAATTGCAGCTAAGCATTGCCATGTTCAGTGACCACTGAGTGATCCATTTGTTTCAAGAAGCCTAGACACTGACGTCTTATACCAGCAGGTGGTTAAAGTTTGAACAAGGAGTGATGCTCTCCTGAGTCCTGGCTTGTGCTTCTTGTGGTTCTCCTGTAATTACACAGGCATTTATCATTTCAGCAGCAATTGGGACTTTCTTTACCTTGTATTTGAACTTGAAAGAGAAGGAATGAATGAGCTTACTGTTACAAAACTGTCTTGGTTTAGGCTGTGTAATGCATGTCATCCAACAACTGATGTATACTATTGCAGGTGTGACCATTGGAGGCGTTCATGAAAGTCAATAATTGTGAAGATCAACATAATATTATAGTGTGTGAAGTGTCCTGCATGTAATGATTTGCATTTAGGACTCTGGTCACATCCAACAACTGATGTGTCGTATTGCAGGTGTGACAATTAGAGGCATTCAGGAAAGTCGATAATTGTGAAAGTGTTGTTATTGTTAATGATATTATGAGTCATAGGATTGAACGATTTAGACATAATTTCATGTAACCTGTGAAAACATGACTCTGCTGGCTTTGTGCAACTCTGAAGGATTCCACTGCCAAGTCTGGGTTTATGTTTACATTATGGTGCAATATCGTACCCCGAGGTCATTATCATTATATCGACATGACAGCTCTTCTCTGCGGTCATATAAATCTAATAATTGCTTCCATTTCCTCCCACCCTGCAGTGCTTGTCGACTCCTCCTCCTCTCTGTTGCTCTCGCTGCTATTGGCCCAGCTTCCTTTATTTACGTCTGCCGTCCCCGCCCCCTACCGGAGGCCGAACGTCGTGCACGAACTGGATAGATTGGCCAATCAGACGAAAAATCTGAGGCAGATCACAGCAGATCTATTGGTGAGTGGAATGTTACTGTACTCACTTCTGATGTCATGATGGGGAGATTGCTATACTGATCTGGGTACTGTATTGATTGTGTGGTGGTGATCATGGCATGATCACCACCACACAATCAATACAGTACCCAGATCAGTATAGCAATCTCACCAGTTTCCTGAGGCACATGAAAAGAGACTGGCTGAAGTTTCTGTCCAATAGCTCACCTTTATGACCCCTTAATGACTACTATAGTGGCATATTTGCATAGAACAGTCATAAGAAGCCCTGCTCCTTCTGCCTCACTCTCCCTGACTGTGACGCAATACAACTCTGGACAGCTGAATTGGACAGTTGACTTAGACGTCTTATTCTCATGGCTACGTTAACCTGCTTGTGTTGTGTCAGCCAGTGTATTAAGAGTCCCTTAGCTGTGTGAGAAGGACAGTCAGGGCAAGTGTCAGTAGAGATTTCACTATGTGAGGTCAGCCTTAAGGTCAGCCTTGATCCAGACAGGACCAACTGGAGCGCCGACTAACTTCGCCTCTAGACACTGATCTCAGGTCAGTTTAGTGTTAATGCTAAGGGTTATGATTGGGGGCAGGTACGCTGGTCCTAGATCTGTGGCTATGGACATCTTATACCTGGAGTAGAAACACACTCAAAGAGAATAGAAAGTAACTATCGGTAATAGGTATTTCTGGAACTGATTAACTCTGTTTATTAGCTGTGAGGAAATGGAATGTGGATTGGCACCTGTTGCTTATCTGGTGCTGTTTCCTGAAGTTGTTCTAATCTCGATGCCCAAGTAAAAGCGGCTGGGGAGTTTGTATTGAAATGGAAATGATTGCTGTGTACGTTTGGCCTACAGATGTGCTGGAAGTGTCCTGTAAGCAATGTGTTTGAACAGGTGAACCAGAACATATCCTTATCTTTGGTTATTCATGACCGCAAGAGATACTATTTTTATATGATGTAAATCAGAAACCACATTTGTTTAAGACACAAAACTGAAAATAGTTACACACTAGTCTCTGGCAGGGGGATTGGTCAATAAGTAAGTGTGTGTGTGTGTGTGTGTGTGTAGTATCTCTGTATGAGGACACAGTGCTATAGCAATAATGTAGTATGGGGGCCAGATGTAAGGAAGTAGCTTTATCAAAGAAGAGTAAAGTAGCTTTATCAAAGAACTCTGCACAGCAACGGCAATACGCTGCTTTAACAAAATGTTGTGTTTGTTTTTCAAAGACATGAATCATTTATTTTGGTTTCTTTTCTTCTTGTGCAGAGTTCCACTGAACAGGGGTCAAGGCTAGGGGAAAAAAATAGAATTTGATTCAACGGAAAGTCCCCGCAAGAAAGCAATAAAACTGTGTGTGTGTGTGTGTGTGTGTGTGTGTGCATGTCTGTGTAATGTTTCTACATGTCTGTTGTGTGTTTTCGTGTGTGTGTCCATGTGTTGTGTGTGTCAGAGTGTGAGTGTGTGTATTGAGGGTGCTGTAAATAGTTGTGTAGGTGTGGTGTTTAGTGTTTGGTTGTCGGTCGCCACAGCAAAGTGACCTGATAAAAATCACAGAGATTTATCACATTCCAGTATTTGCATTCAGAAAGATTGTTGGGGGGGTGCAAGGTTCAGTCGAGTGAGGTCATGATGAAGAGAACGAGAAAGGGAGGATAAGAGAGAATTACAGGCTGAGACTGAGCATATAAAAGAGATCAGAGAGAGGTGTATAAGAAGTGGTCACCAGCCTATCTGTGTGTGTGTGTGTGTGTGTGTGTGTGTGTGTGTGTCTGTGTCTGTGTGTAACAGGGTGTAAGAGCGAAGGTAGAGAGGAAAGCAGAAGGAGAAATAACCCAAAGAGGGGTGAAAGGGATAAGAGGGGTGGGATTACTTCTGAAAGAAAGACAAAACATTAAGCCAAACATTAATGGTCTTTTGTAAAAGACAGAAGCAAGTGAGGGAGTGAGGGAGGGATGAGAGGGAGAGAGATGGGAAAACAACAATAATAGCAACAACAATAATTGCAAAACACGATGGTAAAGCACAATGAGGACAGAACACCACAATAGCATGAGGAAGCATTAAGTGTACACAACCCATTGTGTACCACCATCCATCATGTTTTCCTAATGCTGTTATGTTTCTCCACTGATTGGTGCTCTGACGCACATGGCATCAGTCACTGTTGTGCTTCACGTCATTCTCATTCATTTACATTCTTACTCATAAATCACTTCTTCACCTGTTTAAGGCCCACAGAGATACAGTAGCAGCCCCCCCCCCCCCCCCCCCCCCCCCCCCCCGCCTGGTCACAGATCACTAGGGGGGGTGCTACTAGGGGGGCTGCTACTGAATCTCTGTGGCCTGCTACTGTATCTCTGTGTGATCTGCCTCCCCCTAGTGGTGGCTGTGAGCAGTGGCGACAGACTGAGGATTGTACACACATTACTACACAGCAATACGTCATCTCAGACTTTTTAATAGCTGCGACCCTGGAGTTTCCCTGCAGCTCTGTGTTGTCTATCCCACTCAGAGCTCTCTAAGTCACAGCATATGTTGTTCTCCTCCTCTCCCAGTAGAAAACATCCTGTGGTTTCAGGTCACTTGCTCTTATTGTTGACGTTTTCGGGGTTACGATCTGGGTGAACTCTCCCTGACCCGACCACACTTTTCTCAGGGAAAGCTAGGGTCTCTAGTCCTGGCCAGACCAGACAATCATCTGATCTAGGTGCTGCTGGAGTAATACTTGCCTTATGCTTACGTGACTTTTGTGAGGATGTGCAAATTTGTGAGGATGTATTTGACTGACGTAGCGTGTTGTTTTGTCCGTTTTTCTTACAGAAGGAACATGCGTTCGAGACAGACCCAGAACAGCATAGATTTAAGTCCCTGCCACTAATGAACAACAGGGCCAGTGACATCAACTCCCTTGAGGTAAATGTGTTTTACGTTGTGTGTGTCTATGTCTTTCTGCCTTCCAGATGTGTTCTGTCATGTCCCAGACATTGATACTAAATCTCTCTCTCTTTCTTCACCCCCCTCTTCTCTCCTCCAGATGAGACCCACTCTCTCTCAGCTCCACACGGACTTGAAGTCGTTTGAGCACCACTTTGCCTGGTTGAGCAGAGCATCAAGGAAACACCACCACCCTGCTCTCCCTAAACTGGGACAGATGATGTCACTCATCAAGTCTCTCACCAGCATGCTAGAGCATCAGGTAACTGCTCTGTTCAACACTAATACGGCTGAAACATAATGCAGCTTAGTACATTTATATCATTTGGATATATTATACATATGAGATTTTATCAGATCGTTCTACTGTTCTTACACTGTGTGATGGTCTAATAATGGCTCTGCAGTTCTTGCAGTCAGTTTCAATCATTATATTACATTTAGGCCTGTTGCATCACATTTTTTGGATGGGAGGTACATTAGTCTAGCCTAGCACTTCAGACAGGAAATCTAAACCATCCCTCTTTCTCGCCGTTCTCCTCATAGATGATGAGAGTTGATGCTCAGCGTCTCTCTCCTCCCTCTCCCTCGATGCCGCCTCCACCCCCCTCCCAGTTTGATGTGTTACAGTCTTCCCAGGAGCTGCTACTACAGTTCAGACTCTTCTGTGATTGGGCCCAACGAGTGTTCTCAGTGCTCAGTACAAAGTCCAAAATGTCTGCAGTACAATGATGATTCCTGAAGTGCTATAGTCTATAGGGATACACAGAATCCACACTACAACCAATGGGGATCTAATAGCTTCAACCGGCGCTACAAACAATGGTGATTCAAGATAACCACACTACAAACTTGCACTGTTGTCACTGAATGTCCATTCTCATTGTAGCCAATGTGGGAGCTCCATATTCAAACTACAGCCTATGAGGATCCACCGTATTCACACTATTACAACCAGTAATGGTCTTCAATATTCACAAACATGTCACTGCCACCCCATCCTCTCTCTCAAATACCTTGTTCCTGACTGTGTTATTTATGTATTTATTTATTTATTTACTTATTTATTTGATGTCATTATTTATTTGATTTTGTAACGTGTCACATATCATTTTTACTTTATTGTTGTGAATTTAATTCCTTGTACCTTGTCAATACTCCTATTTTGTTCTCTCTCTCTCCCCCTTCATCCTTCTTCCCAAACTAAACAAAGAGACCACACCGTAGCACTTCCTGACTTCTTACAGTCTCTAATGATATGGATTGTATTTTCAACTATTTAACCTGTCTCTCTTTACAAAGAGTAGCCTATTTCCGCCAGTAGATGTAGCAAACATACTTGGCTTGTAGCAAGCATATCTTGGGAGAGCCTACATGTATTTTTCTTACAGTGCTGTACTTTCCCTTGTAGATTTAGGGTTACTCATAGAATCTACTGAACATGTTAAATGTGCCACCTGTTTGGTTTTGTAAACTGTTAAGAAAGAGAATTTTGAACCATGGCTCAATCAGGATGTCAACACAACATAGGAGGGTAGATCGTTTTTCCATGGGTTTAGTTGCTATTTACAGTCACTGTGTCCCACATGGAAAAATAACAGGTGGTATATCTAATGCTGTGGTAAAGGTTTATGAGTATGCACTGATCTAGGACCTGATCTAATCTCTTTGCACAAATTTGTTAGGATTAGCCTTTTGAGTCAACTGACCCTTACTCTGTGCCTTGGTACACATAATGTTTGAGCGTTTTAGTGACATAAATAAGAAATTAAAAAACACCCCAAGCCTTAAAATACTATGTATTGTGATATTGTGATACTACGGTTCTGCACAGTTGTACAATAATGTAAATTGTTGTATACAATGCAATTGTCTATTATAGTTTTCTATGATATTTAATGTAGAACACTCTGTCAATGCTATCCCTATCGTTTTGTCGCAATATCAATATTATTCTATTCTAGTATTTTGTGACAGTATTTACTATTTATTTAAGTTACTTTGGTGGAACTATTTATTTGCGCTGCAGAGGAGCAAGTCTCCTGTTGTTTTTGTACTTTTATACGGTTTCTATTCATATTTACCATTATCATTGCTTATCATCCATGTTGAAATCATTTTAGTACCATGTGTGAACGCTGTGGAAAACCTTGTGCTTGGGGTTTCCAGCACAGACTGACTGATTGGCCTAAATGTGAAATGTGTGCCTTGAAAAAAAAGTTAATAAAGAACATGCACAATGACTGAGATGAATGAGATGGGCTTTTCATGTTACTTTGTCATATTTTCAATATTAGGTAGGCCTACACGTCATGCGCTCTTTTTTTTTCTTTCCCTCCCTTATTCACCATCCTCCTGTGTCTCGTCCATCATCACACACTACAGGGCCTTTCCTACATTCTACCAAAAACTGCATTAACCATCAGGCATTGCAACAAGCACAGAGTTCATAAACCTATTTCCAATTAACCTATAATACGATTTTTTATATTTGGGTTTAAATTTAAAACAATGTGTGAATTCAAGTACTAAATCACAAATTAGTACAGTATTATCATATATTTTTTAACAGATCTAGAGACAAGAGTTGACTGTTGAAACTCTTACCCAGTGGCAGTGGTGCATTCGGGGCTAGACCCAGCCTATAGCGATCGTCGTTGTTGGGAGGCGGCAGCGGGTGGGTGACAACTAGCTAGCTAGTTAGTTTGTGCTCAGGTTTATTGTTAAGGTTGTATGGAGTAGCACTGCGAGTCTCAATCCATTTTCACAATATCAACAAAAGCATTAGCCATGAGTTAATGATACTAGGTGAGTAATTGTTGCAATATTACTAACGCACCATTCCTATCAAACATTATATAGCGAAGAATGACGCACGGACGAAGGCTTATAGATTCGCAGGCCAGTTGCAGAGGAGGCATTGAAGGCGGCATCTGTAACATTTTATGCTTATAGTTTACAACAGGGTAGGTAGCATTTGTTTGTTTTCTGCCTTTTAGCTGGGAGAAACCGACATTTTTCGCACACGCTCATCAGGGACAGACGCGTATAAACAGAAAGACGGCCAGGGAGGAGGGAGGGGAGAAATAAGAAGAAGAAGAAGAAGGAGGGAGGGGTCGGGAGGAGGTGGGATTTAAAGGGATAGACGGGTTCGCCTTTTGGCCGACTTTATTATTTGTAAATGTTTGAATGTTTGAATTGCTTTGGTGTTAGTTCATGGACCTTGTGTCATTGATCAATACTTTGTGTTTTATTTTATTTTACAGTCCTACTCTTAAGAAAGGAGACCACACACTACATCAGCTCAGCTGTTGTTTCCACACCGAGGAACAGAGTCACATCAGCTGAAGGAACCTTTCCACCTGCAATGAATGAAACCAGGAAAGAAGAGATGCAGCTCCACCAACAATAATACACACACTTACATTAATACCAAACATACAACCTTTTATTCCCTAATCGTGTCTTGCCTCAACATGGCAAACTCAGTGGCCACTCTAGTGGTCCAAGCGGAACTATTACCCCCTCAATCGTCCTCCTCCCTCTCTCCCTTCCCATCGCTGCAGGGATCAGGAGAAGGGGAGGAGGACAGGGAAAGGGGGGAAGAAGTGGATGTGGAGAAAGGGATGGTGGAGGGGAATGAGGATATAGTGCTAACCAGGGTAGGGGTGCAGATGGTGACGTCATCGGTCCTGGCTGCGCCCCATCTCCAGGAGCACCCTGAGCACCCGTTCCAGTGCCTGGACTGTGGCAAGAGCTTCAAGTGGTCTTCAAGGCTGGCCCACCACCAGCGCAGCCACAACAACGAGAGACCCTACCGCTGTAACCTCTGCCCCAAGGCCTTCAAGGGCTCCTCCGCACTCCTGTACCACCAGAGGTACTGCCGGGAGGGAGACAGAGGGGGACTGGCACAGTGAAAGTTAGCTATAGAAATGCTTGCAGCTTATAACACACATCTCACTTTATGAAGAGTATTCTTCTCCTTGTGTCCATCTGTTTTCATCTGTTTAGTTCTGTCACAATAATCCAAATGAGGGAAAGGTGCCGTGAACAATATAATGTGAGTCTATTTAGGGCCGTTAGAAACTAGTGGAATAATCAATACAAGCAGGAATTCTTTCTGTAGCCGGTATGATGTCCTGTAGATCTGTTGAAGGGTCAGTAGATTGTCTGTTTTCATGATTGTTTTTTCTGTGCAGGTCTCATTCAGGGGAGAAGCCCTATAAGTGTGACGACTGTGACAAAGCCTTCAAACGTTCCTCTCTGCTCCAGGTGAGAAACAATGGGCAGTAGTGGTTCCCCCATTTTGTGGTAAAAATGTGTTAAAACTTTTGTTGATTGTTGAAAAAAAGTTGAATGTTACAGTAGTAAAAGGCTCTTTTGGGGGTTAAGGGACCAGTCATGGACGTTCTCTCTCTTGTGCATGTCTCCAGGTCCATCGTAGCGTCCACACAGGCCTGCGGACCTTCCAGTGCCCCTACTGCCCGCTCACCTTCAAGTGGAGCTCCCACTACCAGTACCACCTGCGCCAGCACACGGGCGAGTGCCCCTACCCCTGCGACAGCTGCCCCAAGGCCTTCAAGAACTCCAGCAGCCTGCGCCGACACAAGAACGTTCACCTGGGTCTGAAACCCTACGTGTGCACCGTGTGTACCAAGGCCTTCACCCAGTCCACCAACCTCAGACAACACATGAGAATCCACACAGGAGAGAGGCCCTACATCTGTGGAGAGTGTGGACGCAGTTTCACACACTCGTCCAATCTGGCCCTGCACCGGAATTCTCAAAGTCACACTGGTGAAGGAAAGGGGGGGGAGACAGGGGGAGACAAGATAGGGGATGAGATACAGGAAGTGATAGTGGGGGAGGACATGACATCACAAATGTTGACGGACATGGGCTTTGTGAGCCAGGAGGCCACGGTGGGGTTGGGGGTTGGGGAGGTGTTCCTATCGTCAGGTCACCTCCTGCCCCATCTCACCCTCACCCCCACCCAGGGGGGCGTGTGCACATCCAGGGCCATCGGGACAGAAGTGCACATGAGCACGGAGTCGGGCGCCAGCGTGCTGCTGTACAGCTGTGGCAGCTGTAGTCAGACATTCAGCACACGGACAGAGCTAGAGGACCACCAGGCCATGCACCTGGGCCCCGGGGAGGAGGGGGGCAGCGGGGTGGGGGAGGGGGGAGAGGGAGGGGTGGGGCATCTGCTGGCTGACTTTGAGGAGGTGGTGGAGACGACGGCAGCAGCAGAGAATGGACACACTACTGCTGAACTACTGGGACTGACTGGGGGAGTGGACGGAGGGGTGAGTAGTAGGACTCTTGTCTCAGCCTGGGGAGGTTACCCCTAAGGCTCTGTTTTAGGGTCACACCAGATTCATCCATTCATGATCAATATTTTGTTTCTTACTCTACCCTCTAGGTCAATATATCAGCTAATATGACTGCCGTGATGTTGATGTTGTAGTGCAATGACTCTGACCTAATAGTGTTGTGTCCCATGTCAGAATATGGGGACTACCCAGGCCCAGTTTGACCTGCTGCAGAGCTTCACAGTGGGGACTCAGATCCCCACAGACAGCGTGGAGACAGCGGGTAACACCACCGGTACAGGGACGGGCACAGAGTGTGCCTACTGTGGGAAGAGCTTCAAGACCAGCGGAGGGCTCAACAGACACCTGGCACAGGTACCAATCAGCTGAGCAAATCAAATTGTATTTGTCACATACACATGGTTAGCAGATGTTAATGCGGGTGTAGCGAAATGCTTGTGCTTCTAGTTTCGACAATGCAGTAATAACCAACGAGTAATCTAACCTAACAATTCCAGAACTACTACCTTATACACACAAGTGTAAAGGGATAAAGAATATGTACATAAAGATATATGAATGAGTGATGGTACAGAACGGCATAGGCAAGATGCAGTAGATGGTATCGAGTACAGTATATACTGTACATATGAGATGAGTAATGTAGGGTATGTAAACATTATATAAGGTAGCATTGTTTAAAGTGGCTAGTGATACATTTTTTTCCCCCATCAATTTCCATTATTAAAGTGGCTGGAGTTGAGTCAGTATGTTGGCAGCAGCCACTCAATGTTAGTGGTGGCTGTTTAACAGTCTGATGGCCTTGAGATAGAAGCTGTTTTTCAGTGTCTCGGTCCCTGCTTTGATGCACCTGTACTGACCTCGCCTTCTGGATGATAGCGGGGTGAACAGGCAGTGGCTCGGGTAGTTGTTGTCCTTGATGATCTTTATGGCCTTCCTGTGACATCGGGTGGTGTAGGTGTCCTGGAGGGCCCCCGGTGATGCGTTGTGCAGACCTCATTACCCTCTGGAGAGCCTTACGGTTGTGGGCGCAGCAGTTGCCGTACCAGGCGGTGATACAGCCCGACAGGATGCTCTCAATTGTGCATCTGTAGAAGTTTGTGAGTGCTTTTGGTGACAAGCTGAATCTCTTCAGCCTCCTGAGGTTGAAGAGGCGCTGCTGCGCCTTCTTCACCACGCTGTCTCTGTGGGTGCACCAATTCAGTTTGTCTGTGATGTGTACGCCGAGGAACTTAAAACTTACTACCCTCTCCACTACTGTCCCGTCAATGTGGATAGGGGGATGCTCCCTCTGCTGTCCACAATCACCTCCTTTGTTTTGTTGACGTTGAGTGTGAGGTTATTTTCCTGACACCACACTCCGAGGGCCCTCACCTCCTCCCTGTAGGTCGTCTCGTCGTTGTTGGTAATCAAGCCTACCACTGTAGTGTCGTCCGCAAACTTGATGATTGAGTTGAAGGCGTGCATGGCCACGCCGTCATGGGTGAACAGGGAGTACAGGAGAGGGCTCAGAAATCACCCTTGTGGGGCTCCAGTGTTGAGGATCAGCGGGGTGGAGATGTTGTTGCCTACCCTCACCACCTGGTAGCGGCCCGTCAGGAAGTCCAGTACACAGTTGCACATGGCGGGGTCGAGACCCAGGGTCTCAAGCTTGATGACGAGTTTGGAGGGTACTATGGTGTTAAATGCTGAGCTGTAGTCGATGAACAGCATTCTCACATAGGTATTCCTCTTGTCCAGATGGGTTAGGGCAGTGTGGTTGCGATTGCGTCGTCTGTGGACCTATTTGGGCGGTAAGCAAATTGGAGTGGGTCTAGGGTGTCAGGTAGGGTGGAGGTGATATGGTCCTTGACTATTCTCTCAAAGCACTTCATGATGACGGAAGTGAGAGCTACGGGGCAGTAGTAATTTAGCTTTCTTGGGAACAGGAACAATGGTGGCCCTCTTGAAGCATGTGGGGACAGCAGACTGGGATAAGGATTGATTGAATATGTCCGTAAACACACCAGCCAGCTAGTCTGCGCATGCTCTGAGGGCGCGGCTGGGGATGCCGTCTGGGCCTGCAGCCTTGCGAGGGTTGACACGTTTAAATGTTTTGCTCACGTCGGCTGCAGTGAAGGAGAGTCCGCAGGTTTTGGTAGCGGGCAGTGTCGTTGGCACTGTATTGTCCTCAAAGCGAGCAAAGAAGTTGTTTAGTTTGTCTGGGAGCAGGACATCGTGGTCCGCGACGGGGCTGGTTTTCTTTTTGTAATCCGTGATTGACTGTAGACCCTGCCACATACCTCTTGTGTCTGAGCCGTTGAATTACGACTCTACTTTGTCTCTATACTGACGCTTAACTTGTTTGATTGCCTTGCGGAGGGAATAGCTACACTGTTTGTATTCTGTCATGTTTACGGACACCTTGCCCTGGTTCAAAGCAGTGGTTCGCGCTTTCAGTTTCTTCGCGAATGCTGCCATCAATCCACGGTTTCTGGTTTGGGAATGTTTTAATCGTTGCTGTGGGTATAACATCGTCAATGCACTTTCTAATGAACTCGCTCACCGAATCAGCTGGTGGGCTGCACATCCTCACTACTATGTCATAAGGTCTCTGTCCTGGATGCCAGTTTGTTTCTACTTCGTCTAACTTGGGCCTAGTTTCAATCAGTTAAGCATTAACCTGCGATAACCGACAATTGCATAGCGTATCATTGGTTTTGCTTGAGAGCTGTCATATCCACATGCAGCTCCCGGGCGGTATGCCTTTCCCAGACAGTTCCATTGGATGCATTAGTAGAAAGCCCCTCCAGCTGTATTACAAGTTGGAACTCTGGAATGTGTGATGTAATCTACACTTTGATTAGTGTGAACTGATCTACTCCTTGGTGTCTGTAAAGCTGACGTTATCTGATCTATAAATAGTCTGTTTTGATGACCCTCTCTCTTCCCAAATATTCTTCTCTCCCTCTGCTCCCTCTCCAGGTCCACTCCCTCTCTCCCTCCCAGTCTCGCTCCCAGTTCAGCTGCTCTGCATGCGACCGCTCCTTCACCCTCCTCTCTTCCCTGCTCACCCACCAGCACTCCCACACCCCTGAGCAGCGCCTCCTGGCCGAGGCTGAGGCGGAGATCGTCTGCCCCGCGTCCCTGTCCCTTTCCCTGCCCCTGCCCTCCTCCCCCAGCCAGGGGGACCAGCACCAGGACACCCAGGGGGACATCCACGTCCGCCTGATGGCTGTGACCGAGGAGGGGGACAGGGAGGTGGTGAAGGCATCCAGCAGAGCAGTGGTCAAGGGCCAGAGGAGAGGAGCAGCTAGTAAGACCGCTGGGGGGAACAATGGTGAGTTAGTCTTTTTCTTTTGGCATTTTGATAGAAAATACTTTTAAAATTAGATACCTTGACAGTAACCGAGCCGAACCAACTGCTGCTCATGAAATTACCTGTAGAATTCATGTGTGGGGAAAGTCTATATGTCTATATAACATTCTTTCTGTACATTCTCCCTGTCCCTGTGGGTACGGTACAGAGAGGCCGTACCGTTGCTCTGAGTGTGGGAAGGCCTTCAAGGGCTCATCAGGTCTGAGGTACCACATGAGGGACCACACAGGAGAGAGACCCTACCGCTGCACAGAGTGTGGCAAGAGCTTCAAGAGGTCCTCGCTGCTCTCCATACACCAGAGGGTAAGACGCATCCGTCCATTTCTATCTCACTAAGGCTGCGTTTAGACAGGCAGCCCAATTCTGATCTTTTTTTCACTAATTAGTCTTTTGACCAATCAGATCAACCTTCAAACAGATCTGATATGAAAAGATCTGATGTGATTGGTCAAAAGACCAATTAGTGAGAAAAAAAGATCAGAATTGGGAGCCTGTCTGAACGCAGCTTATGGCATTTGTCACAATGTGCAGAACAGTGGCACTGCTGCATTATAGCACTTTATGACCTGCTTTGCTTGTTCAACCTTTTGAATGTACCTGTACTTTCAGAAGAATCCAGGCCGTATTCAGTTGTTTTCTGACTGATCCCCCCCCCCTCCTCTCCAGGTGCATACAGGTGTGCGAGCGTTCCAGTGCCCCTACTGCCAGCTCACCTTCAAGTGGAGCTCCCACTACCAGTACCACCTGCGCCAGCACACGGGCGAGCGGCCCTACGTGTGTCAGGAGTGTGGAAAGTCCTTCAAAAACAGCAGCTGTCTGAGGAGACACAGTCAGCTCCACTCTGGCCTGCGCCCTCACATCTGTCCCATCTGCTCCAAGTCCTTCTCACAGACCTCCAACCTCAAACAGGTCAGCACAGATAGCTCTGCTATGGCCGTTGCTAGGATTCTTATGATATTGTGTATAGTTGCTCCTTCGCTCCATCTCTCTCTCTCTATATATATATATATATACTGTGGGGCAAAAAAGTATTTAGTCAGCCACCAATTGTGCAAGTTCTCCCACTTAAAAAGATGAGAGAGGCCTGTAATTTTCATCATAGGTACGCTTCAACTATGACAGACAAAATGAGAAAAATTGAATTTATTTGCAAATTATGGTGGAATCCTTGGGAGCAATTTCCAAACGCCTGAAGGTACCACGTTCATCTGTACAAACAATAGTACGCAAGTATAAACACCATGGGACCACGCAGCCGTCATACCGCTCAGGAAGGAGACGCATTCTGTCTCCAAGAGATTAACGTACTTTGGTGCGAAAAGTGCAAATTAATCACAGAACAACAGCAAAGGACCTTGTGAAGATGCTGGAGGAAACAGGTACAGAAGTATCTATATCCACAGTAAAACGAGTCCTATATTGACCTAACCTGAAAGGCCGCTAAGCAAGGAAGAAGCCACTGCTTCAAACCCACCGTGAAAAAGCCAGACTATGGTTTGCAACTGCACATGGGGACAAAGATTGTACTTTTTGGAGAAATGTCCTCTGGTCTGATGAAACAGAAATAGAACTGTTTAGCCATAATGACCATCATTGTGTTTGGAGGAAAAAGGGGGAGGCAGCATCATGTTGTGGGGGTGCTTTGCTGCAGGAGGGACTGGTGCACTTCACAAAATAGATGGCATCATGAGGCGGGAAAATTATGTGGATATATTGAAACAACATCTCAAGACATCAGTCAGGAAGTTAAGGCTTGGTCGCAAATGGGTCTTCCAAATGGACAATGACCCCAAGCATACTTCCAAAGTTGTGGCAAAATGGCTTAAGGACAACAAAGTCAAGGTATTGGAGTGGCCACACAAAGCCCTGACCTCAAATCCTATAGAAAAGTTGTGGGCAGAACTGTAAAAGCGTGTGCGAGCAAGGAGGCCTACAACCCTGACTCAGTTACACCAGCTCTGTCAGGAGGAATGGGCCAAAATTCACCCAACTTATTGTGGGAAGTTTTTGGAAGGCTACCCGAAACGTTTGACCCAAGTTAAACAATTTAAAGGCAATGCTACCAAATACTAATTGAGTGTATGTAAACTTCTGACCCACTGGGAATGTGATGAAATAAATCAAAACCGAAATAAATAATTCTCTACTATTATTCTGACATTTCACATTCTATAAATAAAGTGGTGATCCTAACTGACCTAAGACAGGGAATTTTTCCTAAGGTTAAATGTCAGGAATTGTAAAAAACCTAGTTTAAATGTATTTGGCTTAGGCGTATGTAAACTTCCAACTTCAACTGTATGTAAAGGTGATATTTCAATTATACATTTGCACACGGTATTGTGTGGAGATTGATAATGTGGAAAAAACAATTGAATCCATTTTAGAACAACATGTGTAAAATGTCAAGCGGTCTGAATACTTTCCGAATGCACTGTATCACTCTGTCACAAACACTTTCTCCTCTCCCTTTATCTTTCTCTCATCCTCCCTACCCTCCTCTCTCTCCATCAGCACGAACGCACCCACTCAGGCGAGCGGCCCTTCCAGTGTGCCCAATGTCACAAGAGCTTCACCCACTCCTCCAATCTCCAGCTCCACCTGAGAACCCACTCCTCCAGGAAGGACTACAAGTGTCCCTTCTGTGGGAAGGAGTTTGTCATGCAGTCCTACTTGCAGAGGCACATGAGGACCCATGGGAATGGGGCTGAGGCCGGGGACGCTGGGGTGGGGGGGAAGGAGGGAGGCAGGGCAGGTAAAGGGGGTGGAGGGGTGACAACCACCACCACCTTACTAAACCCCATCACCCTAGAGACCACAGGGAACTCTGGGTCTCTGATCGTGTCTCAGCCTGCGCTGGACATTCCCCCCAACACCTCCCAGAACTACTTCATGATCCAGACAGCAAATGGGCTTCAGCTCATCCCCCTGTCTGCCCCCGCCCCCCCTCCTCCCCCTCCGCCTCCCCCCCAGACACAGTACATCCTCCTACAATGCCCCTCCACCAATGGGAGCCAGCCCAGCCTGATTCTTGTCCCCACCACAGCGACCAATCCCCAGCCCACCCTGGAGCCCCAGGGCCTCCCATTGGTCCAGACAGTTCTAAACCCTGCCCAAACCCAGATGCAACATTTCCAGACCATATCCCAGCAACAACAGCAGCCCAGGTTCATCATCACCACCAACAACAACAATGTAAACAACCCTCCCATTGCTAAGACAACAACTCCCTCCCTGAACTCTATGCTGAACAAGCCCATTTTAGGGAAAAGTACCCGGACAGCCAGGTCCAGGAGAGGACGGAAACCCAAAGCCGCTGTAGGTCGGCATACTACCTCCTTGGTTGCTACGACAACCACCTCTGTCACAATGACAACAGCCCCCGTCAGTCAGTCGGGGGATGTAATAGCTGTGTCTAGCTGTAATGTAACTAGTGTCACTCCAGCTACTGTTACTGCTGCCAACACTATGACATCATCATTGCCATCGTCTTTACCCGCCAAGTCACAAAGTCCTTTCTCACCACCAACAGCCTCTGTCTCTGTTTCTACCCCCTCCTCCTCTTCCTCTGTCACTGTTACCTCAGGACCCCTAAAGGTTGCCACAGTTAACTCAGTTACCACGGTTACCCCGTCCTCCCTGCCGTCTGACCCTGTGGCCTGGGTTGGGGAACGCCAAACCGCCCCAGAGTTGGGCAAGTCCACTGAGCAGGACATGAGAGGGGAACAGTATGTCCTCTGCTTCCAGAAAGAAGGAAGGAAGAAGGAAGAGGTAAAGATAGGAGGAGAGGGAGGAGGGTCCTACGTGTTGCAGTTTGAAGGGGAGGGGTCCGGGGAGGGGGGACAAGGAGGAATGGGCAGAGAGGGGGATGGGGAGTCATACGTGCTGCGCTTTCAGACTGAGGGAGAGAGAGAAAGAGAGAGAGAAGGACAGAGAGAGGGAGGGAAGGAGAATGGAGGCCTGGTGTCACTGAACCTGCTACAGGAATGGGGAGGAGTGAGGGAAGGAGAAAGGCGAGTAGGGGAGGATGGTGGCGAGGGAGAGTCCTTTGTGCTTCACTTCCAAACAGAGCCGCAGAGCGAAGAACGGACCACTTCTGACCGTGGCTATCCAGAAGGCCCCAGCAACAGCCTGGAACTTTCCTGCCCGCCTCCCCAGGCCTTAATGCCTCTGAATGGGCAGGAGGTGGTGTTTGAGCTGGGGGATGAGAACAAGATGGTGGGCCAGGGGTCTGGAGAGAGTGTGCAGATGATAGCCCTGATCCAAGGTGAAGGGGGTGGGGAGGGAGAAGGGGGCAGTTACAGCGGGGCAGGGGGGGCAGTAGGGGAGGGAAGGGTGCCAATGGAGGGCATCTTTCAGCTGGAGGGAGGAGAGGGGATCGTCATAATTGAGGTTAGCACCAGCAGTCTAAGAGAAGGGGGGATGGACAGAGGGGAAGGAGGAGTAACTGTAGACAGGAGTGAAGCAAAAGGAGGGAGTGGAATAACTGAGAGGCCTGAAAAAGACAGGAACTCAGCGGAATGCATTGAAATAGAGACTGGAGCGAATGAAGGAGAAAACACAGCTACGAATGGCCCTACACCTAACTCTCAATTCTCTTAAACCTAAACCAAACAACCACTGTCAGGAAATGTGTGTGAAGGCGTGTGCATGTATGTGCACACATGAATGTACATATGCGTGTGCGCAATGTGTGTGTGTGTTTTTGATGTGGAGGCCTTTTCCAGCTACTGAACTAAAGGAGAGTATGGTTGTTCAGAAAGACACTATAGAAAGTACTGTAGGAAACAATACCAAGGTGCCAGAAACATGAGGAGTTACATTCACTGACTGTTAATGAAGAGGGACCTCAACAAATGACTTATGAGTTTCAATTAAACTGTCATGTTGACAGTGTTGATATTTGTGGATGAATAGATGGCTATGTTGGCTCGGTTTCACTATAAATATTCATACTAGGAAATAGTCATTATTAATAAAGTTGTTACTATTTTTGAATGAATGTTGATTAATTCACCTTTCTTATTTCGTAAATATAAATATGTCCCTTTATCTAAAGAGGAAGAGGATCAGCTCAGAATAACGGACAATCCCAGTTTATTATGGGAAATAGCGGTTCTCCACGAGTGCGACTGACCACGTTCACGTAGCAGGTTAGTCAATTTTCTGCGGCCCAGGTACTCGCTATGCAAATGGCGTAGAGATTCATTCATGACAGTAAATGTTATCGTTAAACTACGTAACACTACATTTGCAATAGGTGGCCATGGTGGCCACGCAAGTATATCATTCAATCAGACATAAGAAAAATGGTTTTGAAGGAATAAATACACAGCGAATATATACATCCGTTTCCCTGCATTTGGCGGTGGTCCAACGCTGCACGTTTGCAAGGTAGGCGAGGTAGGTTCGACCGGGCTGAACGAAAAGATTCAACGTTTATTTAGACATTACGTATGAAGAACCCTTCTCCACCCACCATTTAAAACATGTCAACGGGTTTAAAACAGGCTCAAAATAATATGATTTGTCTTTTAATTTGAACTCCATTTTATTGTACATAGAAGACCAACAGTGGTCTAAAGGAGTCTCTTGGCCCGTTGTTAGTTGTTGATACGCCTTGTAGAAGCAGTGTGGCCATGCAATAGACAAATCCTTTCCCGACCCCCTCAAATAATCCCCCGTTCTTTAGCTTGATTTTGGGAGGAAACGCCACTGCACTCACAACTGACACATTGTGCCAACCTGTGCCAGTGTGACGCATCGGTTGTTACATTGGAGTAACAAACGTTGTGCTGTTACTTTGTTGCACAATGCAGCCACCTACTGTATGTATCCTGGCATTCATAGTCTCTGATAGAGGGATATCATAGGGGTCTGCCCTCATACTATAATGTCATGGGTTTTCAACGTGTATCTGTCAAATGAAGGCAGTCAATTCAGGAAATAAACAAAAATGACTATCCAATAATTGAAAAAAGGGCCTTTCTTTTCAATGACTTCTCAATAAACTGAAAAGTAGAAGCAATTTATTTCAAAATTGAGACCAACCCGGGTATATATGTAGGCTACATATACAGTGTTACAGGGATGGATTGCTTTCCTAATGAGTCATGGCCTCAAACCCCAAATAGCCTGGATCAAATATAACCCACCACATTCCCATCATCTTGAATACGATTTTATACCATTTAGCTACTATGGTAACCAGAATGTAAATACTCAGCTGTATATTGTCATTGTAGTGCTGTATGTAATCAAATATGCTAAATTCAACCACATAGTGTATCTGTACAAAGCAATGTGTTATGTGACCATGAGATTTTCTATATTTGCAGACCGGTGTGTGTTGCTGTATGAGGTGTGCGTGAGTGAGGGTGTGTGTGTTGCTGTATGAGGTGTACGTGAGTGAGGGTGTGTGTGTGTGTGTGTTGCTGTATGAGGTGTACGTGAGTGAGGGTGTGTGTGTGTGTGTTGCTGTATGAGGTGTGCGTGAGTGAGGGTGTGTGTGTGTGTGTTGCTGTATGAGGTGTACGTGAGTGAGGGTGTGTGTGTGTGTTGCTGTATGAGGTGTGCGTGAGTCAGGGTGTGTGTGTTGCTGTGTGAGGTGTACGTGAGTGAGGGTGTGTGTGTGTGTGTGAAGTCCAGACATGGTAAAGCTGGAGCTAGATCAGGTGGTAATGAGGAGGATGAGGGAGGATGACATCGAGACTGTCAAAGCTATCATCAAGGTGTGTGTTTTATCCTCAAAGTTATGCACACACACCCACATACACACTTCAAGCCTGAGTTATGCTCTGTCTCTACACTCTCAGCTGCCTTAGAACCTTTTTTTTGTAAGAGTACTTTTTCAGGTTAACACTCAAACTTACGTTTCTCTCTCTGGCCCCATCCCTTACGACCCCTCTCTCTCTCTGGCCCCATCCCTTACGACCCCTCTCTCTCTCTGTCTCTCTCTCTTTCTCTCTCTCAATCTTTCTCCTCTCTCTGGCCCCATCCCTTACCACCCTCTCTCTCTCTCTCTCTCTCTCTCTCTCTGTCTCTCTCGATCTTTCTCCTCCCCCCTCTCTCTCTCTCTCTCTCTCTCTCTCTCGATCTTTCTCCTCCTCTCTCTGGCCCCATCCCTTACGACCCCTCTCCCTCTCTCTCTTCCTGCTCATCATCTACCTCAAGTTCACCATGCCACGCTCCACCGGAGTGCTGGGCACCAGCCGGGCCCTACTGGGACTATGTGGGGAGCAGTTACCGAGGGGCGCAGGACGAGACCCTTCCCAACCCCTATAGCAGGATCAGTGGGAAACCCCCACCGGCTAAAGTAGGTTTCCTTTTCTTTGACTTTAGGTACTGTATGTTGTGGATGTTACATGCATTGCTCAGTTTTACTATGGTGTTTTAGTGATTTGGACTTTTCGTGCTTTGGGCTGAGTTGCTGCACAAATAAAGTTGATTATTATCTGTCATTAAAGGGCAAGGCCAGACGAAAGACCAAACCCAAGGCAGAGGACAAGGACAAAGACTCGTCTCCTGAGATCGTAGACGTGGAGAGGGAGAAGGCAGCAGGGCAGGTGTGGGTGGCGGACTGTGAGGGGGAGATCGTGGGCTGTGTGTCCAGGGAGGGTGACTGTCATCTGGGGATGAGGAGGTTCTGCAGGGTGGTGGTGGGCTGCTGGTACCGCCGGGAGGGCCTCGGCAGACTGCTGGTTCAGAGTCTGGAGCAGAGGGACAGGCAGGTGGGGGCTAGGAGGGTCTACGCCCACGTCCCCTACCCCTCTGCAGTAGGAGAGGCCTTCTTCAGGAAGCTGGGCTACAGGCTGCAAGAGGAGGTGGGCTACGATGGGGAGGAAAAAGAGGAGGATGAAGAGCAGCCAGAGAGGACATTTCAGGGCTTCCATGTCACCAAGGTGTTTGTCAAAGACCTCAAGTGATGGAGGAGACAACGAAGGCAATGTGGAAAATAAGACAAAGAAGATATACTAAAGGGAAATAGAGAGAGGAGGAGGGATACTGTAGGGAAATAGAGAGAGGAGGAGGGATACTGTAGGGAAATAGAGAGAGGAGGAGGGATACTGTAGGGAAATAGAGAGAGGAGGAGGAGAGATACTATAGGGAACTAGAGAGAGGAGGAGGAGAGATACTATAGGGAAATAGAGAGAGGAGGAGGGATACTGTAGGGAAATAGAGAGAGGAGGAGGAGAGATACTATAGGGAAATAGAGAGAGGAGGAGGAGAGATACTATAGGGAAATAGAGAGAGGAGGAGGGATACTGTAGGGAAATAGAGAGAGGAGGAGGAGAGATACTATAGGGAAATAGAGAGAGGAGGAGGAGAGATAAGATAGGGAAATAGAGAGAGGAGGAGGAGAGATACTAAAGGGAAATAGAGAGAGGAGGAGGAAAGATACTAAAGGGAAATAGAGAGAGGAGGAGGAGAGATACTAAAGGGAAATAGAGAGAGGAAGAAGAGAGATACTATAGGGAAATAGAGAGAGGAGGAGAGATACTATAGGGAAATAGAGAGAGGAGGAGGAGAGATACTATAGGTAAATAGAGAGAGGAGGAGGAGGAGAGATACTAAAGGGAAATAGAGATAGGAGGTGGAAGAGAGATACTATAGGGAAATAGAGAGAGGAGGAAGAGGAGAGATACTATAGGGAAATATCGAGAGGAGGAGGAGGAGAGATACTATAGGGAAATAGAGAGAGGAGTAGGGATACTAAAGGGAAATAGAAAGAGGAGGAGGAAGAAAGATACTATAGGGAAATAGAGAGAGGAGGAGGAGAGATACTATAGGGAAATAGAGAGAGGAGGAGGAAAGATACTATAGGGAAATAGAGAGAGGAGGAGGAGAGATACTATAGGGAAATAGAGAGAGGAGGAGGAGGAAAGATACTATAGGGAAATAGAGAAAGGAGGAGGTAGAAAGATACTATAGGGAAATAGAGAGAGGGGGAGGAAGAAAGATACTATAGGGAAATAGAGAGAGGAGGAGGAGGAGAGATACTATAGGGAAATGGAGAGAGGAGGAGGCGGAGGGATACTGTAGGGAAATAGAGGTGGAGGAATAGAGATACTATAGAGAAGTAGAGAGAGGAGGAGGAGAGATACTATAGGGAAATAGAGATAAGAGGAGAAGGAGAGATACTAAAGGGAAATAGAGAAAGGAGGAGGAGAGATACTCTAGGGAAATAGAGAGAGGAAGAGGAGAGATACTATAGGTAAATAGAGAGGAGGAGGAGGAGAGATACTATAGGGAAACAGAGAGAGGAGGAGGAGGAGAGATACTCTAGGGAAATAGAGAGAGGAGGAGGAGAGCTACTATAGGGAAATAGAGAGAGGAGGAGAAGGAGAGATACTCTAGGGAAATAGAGAGAGGAGGAGAGATACTCTAGGGAAATAGAGAGAGGAGGAGGCGAGATACTATAGGGAAATAGAGAGAGGAGGAGGAGGAGAGATTCTCTAGGGAAATAGAGAGAGGAGGAGGAGAGATACTATAGGGAAATAGAGAGAGGAGGAGGAGGAGGAGAGATAGTATAGGGAAATAGAGAGAGGAGGAGGAGAGATACTATAGGGAAATAGAGAGAGGAGGAGGAGAGATACTATAGGGAAATAGAGAGAGGAGGAGGAGGAGAGATACTATAGGGAAATAGAGAGAGGAGGAGGAAGAAAGATACTATAGGGAAATAGAGAGAGGAGGAGGAAGAAAAATACTATAGGGAAATAGAAAGAGGAGGAGGAAGAAAGATACTATAGGGAAATAGAGAGAGGAGGAGGAGAGATACTATCGGGAAATAGAGAGAGGAGGAGGAAAGATACTATAGGGAAATAGAGAGAGGAGGAGGAGGAAAGACACTATAGGGAATAGAGAAAGGAGGAGGTAGAAAGATACTATAGGGAAATAGAGAGAGGGGGAGGAAGAAAGATACTATAGGGAAATAGAGAGAGGAGGAGGAGAGATACTAAAGGGAAATAGAGAGAGGAAGAAGAGAGACACTATAGGGAAATAGAGAGAGGAGGAGAGATACTATAGGGAAATAGAGAGAGGAGGAGGAGAGATACTATAGGTAAATAGAGAGAGGAGGAGGAGAGATACTATAGGTAAATAGAGAGAGGAGGAGGAGGAGAGATACTAAAGGGAAATAGAGATAGGAGGTGGAGGAGAGATACTATAGGGAAATAGAGAGAGGAGGAAGAGGAGAGATACTATAGGGAAATATCGAGAGGAGGAGGAAGAGAGATACTATAGGGAAATAGAGAGAGGAGTAGGGATACTAAAGGGAAATAGAGAGAGGAGGAGAGATACTATAGGGGAATAGAGAGAGGAGGAGGAAAGATACTACAGGGAAATAGAGAGAGGAGGAGGGATACTATAGGGGAATAGAGAGAGGAGGAGAAAGGAAGATACTATAGGGAAATAGAGAAAGGAGGAGGTAGAAAGATACTATAGGGAAATATAGAGAGTGGGAGGAAGAAAGATACTATAGGGAAATAGAGAGAGGAGGAGGAGAGATACTATAGGGAAATAGAGAGAGGAGGAGGAGGAGAGATACTCATGGGAAATAGAGAGAGGAGGAGAGATACTAAAGGGAAATAGAGAGAGGAAGAGGAGAGATACTATAGGGAAATAGAGAGAGGAGGAGGAGAGATACTATAGGGAAATAGAGAGAGGAGGAGGAGAGACACTATAGGGAAATAGAGATAGGAGGAGGAGAGATACTATAGGGAAATAGAGAGAGGAGGAGGAGAGACACTATAGGGAAATAGAGATAGGAGTAGGGATACTATAGGGAAATAGAGAGAGGAGGAGGAGAGATACTATAGGGAAATAGAGAGAGGAGGAGGAGAGAAACTATAGGGAAATAGAGAGAGGAGGAGGAGAGATACTATAAGGAAATAGAGAGAGGGGGAGGGATACTATAGGGAAATAGAGAGATGAGGAGGAGGAGAGATACTATAGGGAAATAGAGATAGGAGTAGGGATACTAAAGGGAAATAGAGAGAGGAGGAGGAGAGATACTATAGGGGAATAGAGAGAGGAGGAGGAGAGATACAATAGGGGAATAGAGAGAGGAGGAGGAGGAGAGATACTATAGGGAAATTGAGAGAGGAGTAGGGATACTAAAGGGAAATAGAGAGAGGAGGAGGAGAGATACTATAGGGAAATTGAGAGATACTATAGGGGAATAGAGAGAGGAGGAGGAGAGATACTATAGGGAAATAGAGAGAGGAGTAGGGATACTAAAGGGAAATAGAGAGAGGAGGAGGAGAGATACTATAGGGAAATTGAGAGATACTATAGGGAAATAGAGATAAGAGGAGAAGGAGAGATACTAAAGGGAAATAGAGAGAGGAGGAGAGATACTATAGGGAAATAGAGAGAGGAGGAGGAGAGATACTATAGGTAAATAGAGAGAGGAGGAGGAGAGATACTATAGGTAAATAGAGAGAGGAGGAGGAGGAGAGATACTAAAGGGAAATAGAGATAGGAGGTGGAGGAGAGATACTATAGGGAAATAGAGAGAGGAGGAAGAGGAGAGATACTATAGGGAAATATCGAGAGGAGGAGGAAGAGAGATACTATAGGGAAATAGAGAGAGGAGTAGGGATACTAAAGGGAAATAGAGAGAGGAGGAGAGATACTATAGGGGAATAGAGAGAGGAGGAGGAAAGATACTACAGGGAATAGAGAGAGGAGGAGGGATACTATAGGGGAATAGAGAGAGGAGGAGAAAGGAAGATACTATAGGGAAATAGAGAAAGGAGGAGGTAGAAAGATACTATAGGGAAATATAGAGAGTGGGAGGAAGAAAGATACTATAGGGAAATAGAGAGAGGAGGAGGAGAGATACTATAGGGAAATAGAGAGAGGAGGAGGAGAGATACAATAGGGAAATAGAGAGAGGAGGAGGAGGAGAGATACTCATGGGAAATAGAGAGAGGAGGAGGAGAGATACTAAAGGGAAATAGAGAGAGGAAGAGGAGAGATACTATAGGGAAATAGAGAGAGGAGGAGGAGAGATACTATAGGGAAATAGAGAGAGGAGGAGGAGAGACACTATAGGGAAATAGAGAGAGGAGGAGGAGAGATACTATAGGGAAATAGAGAGAGGAGGAGGATAGATACTATAGGGAAATAGAGAGAGGAGGAGGAGAGAAACTATAGGGAAATAGAGAGAGGAGGAGGAGAGATACTATAAGGAAATAGAGAGAGGGGGAGGGATACTATAGGGAAATAGAGAGATGAGGAGGAGGAGAGATACTATAGGGAAATAGAGATAGGAGTAGGGATACTAAAGGGAAATAGAGAGAGGAGGAGGAGAGATACTATAGGGGAATAGAGAGAGGAGGAGGAGAGATACAATAGGGGAATAGAGAGAGGAGGAGGAGGAGAGATACTATAGGGAAATAGAGAGAGGAGTAGGGATACTAAAGGGAAATAGAGAGAGGAGGAGGAGAGATACTATAGGGAAATTGAGAGAGGAGTAGGGATACTAAAGGGAAATAGAGAGAGGAGGAGGAGAGATACTATAGGGAAATTGAGAGATACTATAGGGAAATAGAGAGAGGAGGAGGAGAGATACTATAGGGAAATAGAGAGAGGAGTAGGGATACTAAAGGGAAATAGAGAGAGGAGGAGGAGAGATACTATAGGGAAATTGAGAGATACTATAGGGAAATAGAGATAAGAGGAGAAGGAGAGATACTAAAGGGAAATAGAGAGAGGAGGAAGAGGAGAGATACTATAGGGGAATAGAGAGAGGAGGAGGAGGAGAGATACTATAGGGGAATAGAGGAGGAGGAGAGATACTATAGGGGAATAGAGAGAGGAGGAGGAGAGATACTATAGGGAAATAGAAAGAGGAGGAGGGATACTATAGGGGAATAGAGAGAGGAGGAGAAAGAAAGATACTATAGGGAAATAGAGAAAGGAGGAGGTAGAAAGATACTATAGGGAAATAGAGAGAGTGGGAGGAAGAAAGATACTATAGGGAAATAGAGAGAGTGGGAGGAAGAAAGATACTATAGGGAAATAGAGAGAGGAGGAGGAGAGATACTATAGGGAAATAGAGAGAGGAGGAGGAGAGATACTATAGGGAAATAGAGAGAGGAGGAGGAGGAGAGATACTATAGGGAAATAGAGATAGGAGGTGGAGGAGAGATACTATAGGGAAATAGAGAGAGGAGGAAGAGGAGAGATTCTATAGGGAAATATAGAGAGGAGGAGGAGGAGAGATACTATAGGGAAATAGAGAGAGGAGTAGGGATACTAAAGGGAAATAGAGAGAGGAGGAGGAGAGATACTATAGGGGAATAGAGAGAGGAGGAGGAGAGATACTGTAGGGAACTAGAGAGAGGAGGAGGGATACTATAGGGAAATAGAGAGAGGAGGAGGAGAGATACTATAGGTAAATAGAGAGAGGAGGAGGAGGAGAGATACTAAAGGGAAATAGAGATAGGAGGTGGAGGAGAGATACTATAGGGAAATAGAGAGAGGAGGAGGAGGAGAGATACTGTAGGGAAATAGAGAGAGGAGTAGGGATACTATAGGGGAATAGAGAGAGGAGGAGAAAGAAAGATACTATAGGGAAATAGAGAAAGGAGGAGGTAGAAAGATACTATAGGGAAATAGAGAGAGGAGGAGGAGGGATAATATAGGGAAATAGAGAGAGGAGGAGGAGGAGGAGAGATACTATAGGGAAATAGAGAGAGGAGGAGGAGGAGAGATACTATAGGGAAATAGAGAGAGGAGGAGGAGGAGAGATACTATAGGGAAATAGAGATAGGAGGAGAGATACTATAGGTGAATAGAGAGAGGAGGAGGAGGAGAGATACTATCGGGAAATAGAGAGAGGAGTAGGGATACTAAAGGGAAATAGAGAGAGGAGGAGGAGAGATACTATAGGGGAATAGAGAGAGGAGGAGGAGAGATACTATAGGGGAATAGAGAGAGGAGGAGGAGGATAGATACTATAGGGAAATAGAGAGCAGAGGAGGGATACTATAGGGGAATAGAGAGAGGAGGAGGAGGAGAGATACTATAGGGAAATAGAGAGAGGAGGAGGAGAAATACTATAGGGAAATAGAGAGAGGAGGAGGAGAGATACTCTATGGAAATAGAGAGAGGAGGAGGAGAGATACTATAGGGAAATAGAGAGAGGATGAGGAGGATAGATACTATAGGGAAATAGAGAGAGGATGAGGAGAGATACTATAGAGAAATAGAGAGAGGAGGAGGAGAGATACTATAGGGAAATAGAGATAAGAGGAGAAGGAGAGATACTAAAGGGAAATAGAGAGAGGAGGAGGAGAGATAATATAGGGAAATAGAGAGAGGAGGAGGAGAGATACTATAGGGAAATATTGAGAGGAGGAGGAGAGATACTATAGGGAAATAGAGAGAGGAGGAGGAGAGATACTATAGGAAAATTGATAAATATATCTGTTTATATGTCTGTCTGGCTCTTTATTTGTAAATACTTATTTTTATTAATAAGTGATTTTGCAAATAAATGTGTGTGTACGCGGGGCTGTGTTCACACCTGTGTCAGTGAGTATACATTTACTGTGTGTGAGGAAGTATGTGGTTTATGTGAGTCTGCAGAACTTCTCTGTTCGCCTTTCTCTCTTTCTCCCCCCTCTTCTCTCTCACTCCTCCTCACCTGCGTGTGGCTTTTTATGAGATTTGTATGAGTCTGCAAAACACATGCTCTCCTTCATTCATCTCTCTCTCTCGCTCTCCTCATCCCTCCTTTTAATGACACTTAATTTCCTTCCTCACACTGCACACCTGTCACATGGCAGGACACAAGTCTCAGCTATATTATCCCTGGTACAGATTACACCCCATGGCATTCGTAGTAAATTATACCAGTAGTGAAGTGTGCTGTTAGCAGGTGAATGTCAGTTTGTGTGTGGGTGGAAGGGTATGAGTGACACTGCTCTTCAGCCCTGTCTCGGCCTAACCAGAATTAGAGTGTGGTTAGCTAAACGTGCGCTCACCGTGCTAACCTCAGACCGTATCATAACTACATTAACCTGTTTGTTACAGACATGCAGTGTTGGTAGGTTGTAAATTAAACAACTAGAGGTGTGTGTGTGGTCTTGGGGAGGAGTATCTCCCCTAATACAAAGTTTACGAAAACAGAACCACCAAAGATTGCATCAACTGTTTAACCAGAACAAAACCTTAGCTCTAAGCCTCTAGGATTCTAACGTAAAGTGATTTCTCTGCAGTAAAACAATGTGTAATCTTCAGAATAAATACATTACAATGCCACAACTCTTTGTAGTGCTGGGATTACAGTAAAACCCCATTAAATATCCCTCCCACTCACACATTTAGCACTACCAGTGGCCATGCACATTAGTGAAGGAAATGTGCAGACAGATGTAATGGTGAGTGTGGGAGTAATTGTTATCCTTGAAACAGTCTTCCTCATTCTTCCCGTTGAGCATGAGGTCATTTTATTATTGAGATTCATGGTTCTCTCTCTCCATGGCTGCCCTGCCCTGCTGCAGACACCTGTTAGCTGGCCTTATATAGTCTAACACATCTGAAACTATTATTGTTGTGAGGAAACAGATGTGAGTTCACGCTACTGGAAAGTAAGCCTGTTTGTGACTGTGGTCATGTGGTTCTGCACGGTATGGCTGTGTGTGTGTGTGTGTGTGTGTGTGGGTGGGGGTGTGTGTGTGGGTGGGTGTGTGTGGGGGTGGGGGTGTGTGGTTGGGGGTGTGTGGGTGGGTGTGTGTGTTTGTGTGTGTGCGGGGGTGGGGGGTGGGTGGGGGTGGGTGTGTGGGTGGGTGTGTGTGTGTGGGTGGGGGGTGGAAGGGTTTCGGAAAGTATGGCTTTGCACATCCTGCTGCCGGTTGGTTCCCCCCTGACTATGGGCTAAATGCACAGCCATGTCTACCATAACCTACTGTACTCTGACACACACACTGTCTGTTACAGTAGGGCCAGTGCATGTGAGTTGATATGTGACCGAAAGGCGACCTCGGTAAACTGTGGTCAAACCATGGAAGATGGTGATGTATAATCCATATGTCTTACTTAAAACCACACACACACACACACACACACACACACACACACAGATCCAGACTGGAGGTTATAAATGGTAACATTCCATAGACACATTCACAGTGAATTTTAGGTGCTTTATCAACATAGTGCAACAAGGTTACTAAGGTTAGTTGCTGTCAACACATAGTCACTCTCTCTCTCTCACACACACAGACACATACACACACAGACACATATACACACAGACACATACACACACAGACACATACACACACGGACATATACACACACAGACACATACACACAGACACACACAGACACATACACACACAGACACATAAACACACGGACATATACACACACAGACACATACACACACAGACACATACACACACACACATACACACACAGAGACACATACACACACAGAGACACATACACACACAGAGACATACACACACAGAGACATACACACATAGACACATACACACACAGAGACACACACACAGAGACATACAGAGACATACACACACAGAGACATACACACAGAGAGACATACACACACAGACACGTACACACACAGAGACATACACACACAGACACATACACACACAGACACATACACACACACAGAGACATACACACACAGACACATACACACAGAGAGACATATACACACAGATAGATACACACACAGACACATACACACACAGAGACATACACACACAGACACACACACACACACAGATAGATACACACACAGACACATACACAGACAAACATGGCAGAGGAGTGTAAATCTTGATGTTGGGGCACCGCACCACCGGTGGTTGGTACGTAAATGGCAGTGGATAAATCCGTTCCAGATGATGTGTAAAGATCATCATTATGACACACTCACACAGATGGGCTCCACAAGCCAACCAAACACACACTCACACTCACACACACACAGTACAGATGAGCTCCAAATACACCCACCCTGGGAAACGGTGAATTCCCCAAACCACAGAGTGCATGAGAGGGAGAGGGGAGTGGGGAGTCATGGGAAACAGAGGCACAGGATGCGTGCAGCTGCAGTGAACGGGACCAGGCCGGAGCAAAAACAGACAGAACGACGGCACAGAACAAAGCCGGAGAGAGAGTGAACACACCCTTGTCTATGGAGGAGGATGGATGACAACATCTCATGGTTCAAAGGCTGGTTGGTCTGAGTTATACACACTGTGGGTAAGGGGAGAGAGCCACACACTGCGGTGGTGGAGCAGAGAGGGAAGCCTGGGGTGAGAGGTCACTCACAGCTCCTACGGTTTTTATGATTGACACACTTTGGGAAAACCCAAATATGACACGTGCAAGCACATTCACTCACACAACCCAAATCAGAGGTATAGGTGTCAGGGCCTCTGGGTTATGGGGGATGCCCATGTCTACCCCAACTCTGGGGCCTGGAAACGGTGACGAGGGGGAGGAGGGAAGGAAAGGAGGGAGGAGTGGAGTGGAACGAGGAAGGGTGGTAAACCCAGTCTGCATCAAGGCGAGAAGGTATCTGGAAGTTTTCATTTTTTATGATCTGGGAAAACCAGAGTGGAGGGTTGGGTGACTGTCTGGGGGAGCGAGCGAAGCGCCTTTGGAAATTTCCACCCATTTGGCTGAGTTTACTGACGTATGTGAGAAAATCAAAAGGTTACAAATCAGTCAAACACTCCTGGACTCATGTGTGGTCACTATAATGACTTTGTGTTTCCTGCATTGTGAAAGGGATTTGTTTCTTGTGGTTCTCTAATTAGTCATAATCAACTCATGGACTATATCTATGTAGTATAACTATACTGATCAAAAACATAAATGCAACATGTAAAGTGTTGGTCCCATGTTTCATGAGCTGAAATAAAAGATCTTAGATATTTTCCATTTGCACAAAAAGTTTATTTCTCTCAAATGTTGTGCACCAATTTGTTCACATCCCTGTTAGTGAGCATTTCTCATTTGTCAAGATAATCCATCCACTTGACAGGTGTGGCATATCATATCAAGAAGCTGATTAAACAGCATGATCATTACACAGGTGCACCTTGTGCTGGGGACAATAAAAGGCCACTCTAAAATGTTCCGTTTTGTCACACAACATAATGCCACAGATGAAACTGTGGGTTTGCAAAACAGAGAAGGGAAGCTCATCTGCATGCTCTGTGTCCTCACCAAGGTCTTGACCTGACCGCAGTTCGGTGTCGTAACTGACTTCAGTGGGCAAATGCCCACCTTCGATGGCCACTGGTACGCTGGAGAAGTGTGCTCTTCACGGATGAGTGCCGGTTTCAACTGTACCGGGCAGATGGCAGAGTATGGCGTTGTGTGGGTGAGCGGTTGGCTGATGTCAACGTTGTGAACAGAGTGCCCCATGGTGGTGGTGGGGTTATAGTATGGACAGGCATAACCTACGGACAACAAACACAATTGCATTTTATCGATGACAATTTGAATGCACAGAGATACTGGGATGAGATCCTGAGGCCCATTGTCATGCCACTCATCCGCCACCATCACCTCAGGTTTCAGCATGATAATGCACGACCCCATGTCACAAGGATCTGTATACAATTCCTGGAAGCTGAAAATGTCCCAGTTCTTCCATGGCCTCCATATTCATGTCACCCATTGAGCATGTTTGGGATGCTCTGGATCAACGTGTACGACAGCGTGTTCCAGTTCCCGCCCATATCCAGCAACTTCACACAGTCATTGAAGAGGAGTGGGACAACATTCCACAGGCTACAATTAACAGCCTGATAAATTCTATGTGAAGGAGATATGTTGCGCTGCATGAGGCAAATGGTGGTCACACCAGATACTGGCTGGTTTTCTGATCTACGCCCCGACCTTTATTTTAAGGTATCTGTGACCAATAGATGCATATCTGTTTTCCCAGTGGTGAAATCCATATATTAGGGCCTAATGAATTCATTTCAATTGACTGATTTACAGACATGAACTGTAACTCAGTAACGTCTTTGAAATTATTGCATGTTGCATTTCTATTTTTGTTCAGTTTACTATTAGTCATAATCAACACACAGACTGCATCTATCTAGTATAACTAGTATTTCTTATCTAGTTTGACAGTTTGTGGGCCTACATCGTTGTTTGCTGAAGAACAATGTCCTGTAGTATACGTATCTATACGACCCTGTTCTAGTTTTGGTACTGCTGTCACCCCTCCCCTATTCTTGTTTTGAAAAACCTCTCCATCCAACCAGAGCCACCTCTCTACACAAGCTGTTTGACTGAGTGTATAGGTATATATATATATATTAGGCAAATTAGGCTTCTGAAATGATCAACACATTTGACAGGTGAGTAAAATGAACATCTGTTTTTATGTATTCATTGTTTAATGAGTTGAGAAAAGGTATATGATATAATATCACATGACGGGATCAACTAATGGTGTAGTACATTTTTACAACTAATCCCTGCCAATTGGTGAATGCTGTCCTATTTATTATTGATGATGCTTTATGAAACCACTCCTGTCATCTTTCTCTTATGCAGCACAATCAGAAGTTTCGGTGATGATGACAACAATGTATTGAATAGCTTTCGCTAGTTTCACTGAAAGTTGTCTGATTGAAACTGAGACTGAGAGAACCAGGGCCAGTTTGTTAGACACCAGTTCATTGACAGATGGTTAACCAAACCTGTGGTTTTGTTAAAGAAGAGGAAGAAAGTGTTGAGTAGTTAGTGCAGTCCTCATAACCAGAATATATGGCTTTTCCACACCAGAGGAGACACTGCAGGGGCAGAGGAGGGAAAAGCAATGGTAGTGGCTATAACCATTCACCTTTTCACCATAGGCCTGCCTCAGTTTGCGTATAAAAATAGATGTAGCATTCATCTCTACTACTTATTTCAGTGAAAACCTACTTTCTGTGTCTCAGTGTTCTGTTGGCCCAGAATAAGTTTATCTACCACTATAAGAACATGCGCTGGGCCAAGGGCCGACACGAAACCTACCTGTGCATCGTGGTCAAGAGGCGGGTGAGACCAAACTCCCTCTCCTTCGACTTTGGACACCTGCGCAACCGGTCCGGCTGTCTTGTTGAGGTGAGGGAGGGAGAGGAGAGGAGAGGAGAGGAGAGGAGAGGAGAGGGAGTAGGGAGAAGAGGGAGGGGAGAGAGTAGGGAAAGGAGAGGAGAGGAGAGGAGAGGAGAGGAGAGGAGAGGAGAGGAGAGGAGAGGAGAGGAGAGGAGGAAACATGGAACAAATTTTATCATCTGTCATCCGTCGTTATATATTTCCTATCTCTCCCATTTTCTTTATTTCCTTCCCCTGTCTTCATCACTCTCTTTCCCCTCATTCTACTCTCCACTCTCTATCCATGCATTACCTCTCCTTTCCCTCTATCTACATCTTCCTCCCTCAGTCATTACCCCCCCCTCTCTCTCTCTCTCTCCCTCAACTACATCCATCACTCTCTCCCTCATTCCTCACCTGTCTACCTTCCTCACCTGTCTCCATCACTCCCTCATTCCTCACCTACCTCCATCACTCACTCTCCCTCATCCCTCTCACTTCCTCCCCTATTTCCATCACTATCTCTCCCTCATTCCTCACCCCTCTCCTTTTCTCACACACCTCCATCATGCTCTTTCCTTCCACCCCCCAGCTGCTGTTCCTGTGCCTCATGGAAGCAGGCGCCCTGTGTCCCTGCCTGTGGGGTTATGGAGCTCCAGACAGTGTGGGACTGTGTTACTCAGTCACCTGGTTCTGTTCCTGCGCCTCATGGAAGCAGGCGCCCTATGTCCCTGCCTGTGGGGTTATGGAGCTCCAGACAGTGTGGGACTGTGTTACTCAGTCACCTGGTTCTGTTCCTGGTCCCCCTGCTCAGACTGCTCCTACAGGCTGGCCCAGTTCCTCAGCCAGAACCCCAACCTCCGCCTCAGGATCTACGTCTCCAGGCTCTACTTCTGTGACCCGGAAGACAGCAGTGCGAGAGAGGGTCTCCGCATGCTGCAGAGAGCCGGGGTGCAGATCACTGTCATGAACTATGAAGGTAGAGAGGGCGTGTGTGGGTGTGTGAGCACTTCTCTCATTATAATTCTGGCTCTTCCCTGTAGACTATTTCTACTGTTGTCTACTGTTGGCAGACCTTTGTGGCTTGCAGACAGCGTGTGTTTAAGGCCTGGGACGGACTGCATCAGAACTCTGTTCAACTGGCCAGGAAACTTAACGACATCCTCCAGGTAGGACACACACACACACACACACACACATGCACACACACTGTACTCTTGAGTTAGTAGGCTAAAAGTATTTACTGATATGGAGCTATATTATTTCTGCTCCTCCCACTGGTGTCAGTGTTTTACTGTAAAGATCACTTTAATCTATCACGGTAAAGAAAATAATAATAACTGAAATAGGTCAACTGTACAACTCAATAATGTGTTTATATACTGTTATTTAATCCATGGGATTTACATTTTTACCCTTTGTAGCATTATTACTGTCTTGTAACACATCCATTAAATCATTCCCTCCAACTGTGTTTGAGTCGTTTTGTGTTGACATTATCCTATCCTCTATTTACATTTGACCAGCTCTTTATCTCTCACATAGCCAACGATAAACAACTAAATAAAACGTAGGCTAATTGATTACAATGATCCCTAAACTATCACTGACAATGGTTGATTCATCTGGATAAATGACATTAGAAATGGATGTGAACGCTTCATGTGCGCAAATACACAGTGTATTACGCTCTCGCACCCGTTAACGTGCACGATCACCACACACCGATTGAATTAAAGTCAAGATGGCGACCGAGGGCGAATACGAGTCGATCCTGTGTGTGAAACCTGACGTCAACGTTTACCGAATCCCGCCGCGGGCATCGAACCGGGGAGTCAGGTAAGAGACACGGTTCATCAACCGGTCAACCGGTGACCATCAACCGGTGACCTTGCCCTGGTCTGACTCCAGTATCCATTGTTGATGCGGCGATATATCAACCTCCCCGTAGGCAAAGCTCTTGTCCCCACATCAAGGCAATGCATAGCCCATATAAAGGCTATAATGCTCGTCTATGTTGCCTTTGCAGTGCGCAATAGCTTTTTCTAAGGTGGTTTACTAGGCAAACTGGTTGGGGAGGAATAGTCTACCACCAGATGTCAAAGTTGTGCGTAGTGGGATGGATCGGGAGAATACACATGTCATTATTGATGTCCACCTTTCGGTATTTGACAATGAATGACACGGAATCCTGTTTTCAGTGCGAAAACGTGACTGTGTCGTGTCCCCGTTTTATAAAATGCGCTTTGACTGCACTCTTATTTGGGGCGAATGTTGAATGAAAGGCTATAGCAGATACTACGGTATTTTAAAGTCCAGAGGATTAGGTGAGATTTTTACTCCCTTTGAGGATTATCTGGGCATTTTCTCTGTTGTCGCCTATCCTATTACTTTCTGACCAGGGTTCGTTAAAGAATATCTTGTTGACAGTGACTTCAGTCCTGTTAGGGTACAGTCTATGTTTGGCAATGTGACTATATTGTGTTTACCCATTTGTTCATTGGCTGGTGTTTTAACGTGATCCAGTCTCCATGCTGTATCTGTCTCCTGGGAGCTGATTGGCTGACCACCAGTAACGTGCCATGACCACGCACAAAGCTGAGTCTGTTATGTGATGTAGTGAATAATAATAATGAGGGGGTATTCCACCCCAGGTCTGGTGAACTGCCAGCCCAGACACTCTCATTTCAGTAGCAAAGTGTGGTGGTTGGCTATCAACATGGTCTCCCTCTTTCTCACACACACACACCTATACAGTCAGTCTCATCCCTGATTGGCTGTCTGTGTCGCCCTCAGGGCTGCGGATTGGAAGCTGGACGCCCCTGATTGGACAGGCCGTATGAGAGTGACGGCTCGGGGAAAAGTGGCTTTCATCAAACTGGAGGACAAGATCTCTGGTGAGAAGCCAAATCTTTACAAATAATCACTTTTGTTCATGGACATAAAAGACTGTAAAATCACCAGGAAGAGATCAAAGTAATTTTTATTTAGGAAGTCTGTTCCCAAGTATTCTCACGTATAAATAGAGAGGCATATGTGATCGTATCCCAATGTAATCAAAGTTTGAAATTATTCTGTTTTTGTCAAATACTATATCTGTTTCTTGCGGTCAATTTGCAGTGTGCAAATTATTTATAACTATGTTCCGAGCATCCGCTCAAGGAAAAATTGGCCCACTGCTGAATGTAATCGGGGACTCCTACCCTAGCCCCTAGCCCACCTCAAGTCACTTCTAGTCAGAAGATCATCGTGCCCAATTCCAAATTGTCCCCTGGGCACTTCTTGTTGATCTGAAAGGACTATGTTAACTTCTCCACCTTGCCCTCTGACTCTTGACTCGAACCATTAGTTATAATGCCTAAGTTCTAATTACCCTCCGTCTCTGCAGGGGAGCTGTTTGCACAGGCACCAGTGGACGAGTACCCTGGCATCGCCATAGAAACCGTCAGTGACTCCAGTCGGTACTTTGTGCTTCGGATCCAGGATGAGAGTGGTGGGTTGTTGGTTGTCATCACTAGTCACCATCTGGCCAAATTAGAAATAAGTATCACACACTACTTCCCCACATGTTCTATTAGCAGTTATTATACTGAACAAAAACATAAACGCAACATGTAAAGTTTTGGTCCCATGTTTCATGAGCTGAAATAAAAGACCCCAGAGATGTTCCATACGCCCAAAAAGCTTATTTATCAAAATAAACTTGCACATATTTGTTGACATCCCTTTTAGTGAGCATATCTCCTTTCCCAAGATAATCCATCTACCTTATAGGTGTGGCATATCAAGAAGCTGATTTAACAGCATCGTCATTACACAGGTGCATCTTGTGCGGGTGACAAAAAATGGCCACTCTAAAGTGTTCCATTTTGTCACACAACACAATGCCACAGATGTCTCAAGTTTTGAGGGAGTGTGCAACTGGCATGCTGACTGCAGGAATGTCTACCAGAGCTGTTGCCAGAGAATTTAATGTTTATTTCTCTACCATAAGCCAACTCCAACATCGTTTTAGAGAATTTGGTAGTACATCCAACCGGACTCACTACCTCAGACCACATTCAACCATACCAGCCCAGGACATCCAACCGGACTCACTACCTCAGACCACATTCAACCACGCCAGCCCAGGACATCCAACCGGACTCACTACCTCAGACCACATTCAACCACGCCAGCCCAGGACATCCAACCGGGGGGGGAAATCTTATTCTGATTGGCTAGACCTGGCTCCCAAGTGGGTGGGCCTATGCCCTCCCAAGCCAAACCCATGGGTGTGCCCAGTCATGTGAAATCCATAGATTATTGCTTAATTTATTTAATTCAATTTACTGATTTCTTTACATGAACTGTAACTCAATAAAATCGTTGAAATTGTTGCATGTTGCGTTCATATTTTTGTTCAGTATAGTAGTAGTAGTAGTATTAGTAGTAGTATACCACAGTAATAACAAGGTTTGTTTTGGATCATTTGAGTGTGTAGTATGAAACAGTATTCTACTACAGCATTTGGAGTACACGATCAGTTGTTTCTCACTGTGCTACGTCTCTGTTTTAGGATCAGTGTGTGTACCAAGTGATTTGATTTGTAATTTACATTGTTGTTCTTCTTTGGCCCCTGTCTCTCAGGTCGCAGTGCGTTCATAGGCATCGGGTTTGGGGACAGAGGAGACTCGTTTGACTTCAACGTGGCGCTGCAGGACCACTTCAAGTGTGTTGCTCTTACAGCTGTCACAACAGAGATGACACTCATAACATTAGCAAACAAGTGCAGCTCAGAGCTACAATGTTGACTTCTAACTGACATGAATTAGTAATGGCCTGTCATCTGTTTCACTCTATAACTCTCGATTCAATTCCAAGGTGATTTATTGACATGGAAAATATGTTTATATTCAAATCAAAATCAAATCAAATGTTATTAGTCACATGCGCAGAATGCAACAGGTGTAGATCCTACAGTGAAATGCTTACTTACGAGCCCCTAACCAATAATGTAGTTTCAAAAAAATACAGATAAGAATAAGAGATAAAAGCAAAAGCAATTAAAGAGCAGCAGTAAAATAACAATAGCGAGACTATATACAGGGGGGTACCTGTGACAACGTGCGTCTAGGTGGTAGGTGTAGGAGTCAGGCGCAGGAGAGCAGGGATGTCTGAGAAGCGTGTTTAATAAGAAAGTCCACCAGCACGGGAATGGCACAATCAAAAGGACAACGCCCTCGACAACAAAAAACCCGTACAAACGTACGGAGGAACAAACAAAGTTCCGACACTCATATACTTCAGAACCTGTGAAAACAAATAACGGTAATACCTTACCGAGAACCTCACAATCAACGACTAATCCCGCACAAACTGAGGCAGGCAACAGGTTACAATTATACACACAGAAATTAACGCAAATGAAACCAGGTGTGAAAAAGAACCAAAGACAAAACAAACAGAAAAGGAAAAAGGGATCGGTGATGGCTAGTAGACCGGCGACGCCGACCACCGAGCGCCGCCCGAACAGGGAGAGGAGCTAGAAGTCGTAACAGTACCAGTACAGAGTCAATGTGCGGAGGCACCAGTTAGTTGAGGTAGTATGTACATGTAGGTAGAGTTATTAAAGTGACTATGCATAGATGACAACAGAGTAGCAGTGGTGTAAAGAGGGGGTGAGAGGGGCACTGCAAAAAGTCTGGGTAGCCATTTGACTAGATGTTCAGGAGTCTTATGGCTTGGGGGTAGAAGCTGTTTAGAAGCCTCTTGGACCTAGACTTGGCGCTCTGGTACCGCTTGCCGTGTGGTAGCAGAGAGAACAGACTATGACTAGGGTGGCTGGAGTCTTTGACCATTTTTAGGGCCTTCCTTTGACACCGCCTGGTATAGAGGTCCTGGATGGAAGGAAGCTTGGCCCCAGTGATGTACTGGGCCGTATGCACTACCCTCTGTAGTGCCTTGCGGTCGGAGGCCGAGCAGTTGCCATACCAGGCAGTGATGTAACCTCGATGGTACAGCTGTAGAACCTTTTGAAGATCTGGGGACCCATGCCAAATCTTTTCAGTCTCCTGAGGGGGAATAGGCTTTGTTGTGCCCTCTTCACAACTGTCTTGGTGTGCTTGGACCATGTTAGTTTGTTGGTGATGTGGACACCAAGGAACTTGAAGCTCTCAACCTGCTCCACTGCAGCTCCGTCGATGAGAATGTTGGCGTGCTCTGTCCTCCTCTTCCTGTAGTCCACAATCATCTCTTTTGTCTTGCCAATGCAAGTGAAATAAACAATCACAAATTAAGAGTAAACATTATGCACAGAACATTTTTCAAAAGAATAAAGGCGCTTGAAATGTAATATCTACAGATCATATATATATCTAATAACTCTGTCCCTTTTTCCCTCTCATTCTTTCTCTCTGTTTACTGCTCGCTCGCCACCTCTGTCTCTCTGTCTCTCTCTCAGGTGGGTGAAACAGGAGCTTGAGATCAGTAAGCAGTCTCAGACTCCAGACAACACTCCTAAACTGGACCTGGGTTTCAAAGAAGGACAGACCATCACTCTCAATATCGGGGTAACTTCCTCAACTCATACCCATAATACTCCTTCCATGGTACCATCTGGTTAGCGCCTAACAACTAAAAACGAACATGCACACACACGTTGCAAACCCATGCTCTGTTTATAAGCTTTGTCCAGCTATCACTCAAACACCTATTCCTCTCTTCTTCCTTCTCACCCGTCACCCCTCTCTCTTTCTGTTCCTCTCTCAGCAAGGCAGAAAGAGAGACAAGTCCCGCCCCCAGAGCGCTGGTGGCTTTGGGCTCCTCCCTCCTCCCCCTAGCGGTGGAGGCACCAAGATAGCCCCTCCCCCTATGTCAAGCTCCTCCAATGACAACGAAGGTTTATTCTCAGGGGGAGACTTATTCACTGCGGGAAGTGACTCGTTTTCAGGGGGAAGTGACACATTTTCAGGAGGAAACAACACATACTCAGCAGGAAGTGACATGCTCTCAGAGGGAAATAACACAGGTAGGTGAACAGCATTTTGGGCCACGTTCAGCGAAGTGTAATGCTACTGGTTGTTCAGATACATTTGGTCATGGAGTGCATATCTATGTGGACACCTGCTCCCTGAACATCTCATTCCAAAATCATGTGCATTATTATGGAGTTGGTCCCCCCTTAGCTGATATAACAGCCTCCACTCTTCTGGGAAGGCTTTCTGTGAGGATTTGCTTCCATTCAGCCACAAGAGCATTAGTGAGGTTCTGCAATTAAGCCTAGCTCGCAATTGGCGTTCCTATTCATCCCAAAGGTCTTCGATGGGGTTGAGGTCAGGGCCCTGTGCAGACCAGTCAAGTTATTCCACTCCGATCTCAACAAACCATTTCTGTCTGGACCTCGCTTTGTGCACTGTGGCATTGTCATGCTGAAACAGGAGAGGGCCTTCCCCAAACTTTTGCCACAAAGTTGAAAGCACAGAATCGTCTAGAATGTCATTGTATGCTGTAATTTTAGGAATTCCCTTCACTGGACCAAAGGAGCCTAGCCCGAAACATGAAAAACAGCCCCAGACCTTTATTCCTCCTAAACCAAACTTGACAGTTGGCATTATGCATTGGGGCAGGTGGCGTTCTCCTGGCATCTGCCAGACCCAGATTCGTCCGTCGGACTGCCAGATGGTGAAGCGTATTTATCACTCTAGAGAAGACGTTTCCACTGCTCTAGACTCCAATGGAGGTGAGCTTTACACCACTCCAGCCAACGCTTGGCATTGTGCATGGTGATCTTAGGCTTGTGTGCGGCTGCTCGGCCATGGAAACCTATTTCATGAAGCTCCCGACGAATCGTTCCTGTGCTGATGTTGCTTCCAGAGGTAGTTTGGAAGTTGGTAGTGAGTGTTGCAACAGAAGACAGGCAATTTTTACTCGCTACGCTCTTCAGCACTCGCCGGTCACATTCTGTGACCTTGTGTGGCCTACCACGTCGCGGCTGAGCCGTTGTTGCTCCTAGACGTTTCCACCTTTCCATACACAATAACAGCACTTACAGTTGACTGGGGCAGCTCTAGCAGGGAAGTTTGACAATTTGACAAACTGACTTGTTGGAAAGGTGGCATCTTATGACAGTGCCGCATTGAAAGTCACTGAGCTCTTCAGTAAGACCATGGCTGTGTGCTCAATTTTATACACCTGTCAGCAACAGGTGTGGCTGACATAGCCAAATCCACTAATTTGAAGGGATATTCACATATTGTGTATATATAGTGTATATAATAACCAAAAAATGTAACGCAACATGTAAAGTGTTGGTCCCATATTTCATGAGCTGAAATAAAATATCTCAGAAATGTTTCATATGCACAAATAGCTTAATTCTCTCAAATTTTGTGCACAAATGTGTTTACATCCCTGTTAGTGTGCATTTCTCCTTTGCCAAGATACTGTAATCGTACTACCTGACAGGTGTGGCATATCAAGAAACTGATTAAATAACATTACACAGGTGCACCTTGTGCTGGGGACAATAAAAGGCCACTCTGAAATGTTCAGTTTTGTCACAAAAAATGCCATAGATGTCTAAAGTTTCGAGGGAGTGTGGAATTGGCATGCTGACTGCAGGAATGTCCACGAGAGCTGTCGCCAGATAATTTAATGTTAATTTCTCTACCATAAGCCGCCTCCAACGCTGTTTTAGAGAATTTGGCAGTACGTCCAACAGGCCTCACAACCGCAGACCACGCGTAACCACACCAACACAGGACCTCCACATCTGGCTTCTTCACCTGCGGGATCGTCTTAGACCAGCCACCCGGACAACTGATGATATTGAGCAGTATCTCTGTCTGTCAGAAATACTGTCTGTCTGATTGGCTGGGCCTGGCTCCCAAGTGGGTGGGCCTATGTCCCCCCAAGCCCACCTATGGCTGTGCTCCTGGCCTCTCTTGTGAAATACATAGATTAGGGCCTAATTTATTTATTTCAATTGACTGATTTCCGTATATGATCTGTAACTCATTAAAATCATTGAAATTGCTGCATGTTGCGTTTATATTTTTGTTCAGTATAGATCTGCTCTGGCATGTAGATTAGGGAAGATGTCAGCTCCATACAATACAATTCTATGTGCAACGTTCAGAGCGTTGTGTTCTCCTGAATGCAACCCTGTTTTTATATTGCTGCTTCTGATTCATCTGTTTGTTTATCTTGTTCAGTTACCCTAGTAACTGCTTTTTCTGTATAGCGCATTTTGCTACCATTGTTGAAGACTATTTTTACAGTTCCCCAAACCATGCTGTGAATTCATTTGACTGAAGGGAAAAAGTGTATGTTTTATATGCCACTGTGTAATTAGGTTAAGGGTTGAATGGGGCCCTGCGTGTTTGTTTTTTTTAGTTTTATGAGCTAACCAAGAAAAAAGGCTATTGTCGTTAGAGTATGAATGTAGAGAAAGCAGTAGAGGGTGTGTATTGAAGGGTTTGATGTGTGTTGTCTCCATAGAGATCCTATTACATTAGTTTCCTAATTCTATCGTTGTCTCTCTGTTCTCAGGCTGTTTGTTAGACCTGGACAGCAGTAACTCCAACTCTGTGGTGCAGCCGAACCCCAACCCTGCAGGCGGCTCGGACATGTGGGGAGACTTCTCTGCCCCAGAAAAGTAAGGGGAAAATCCTCTCTCTTTCATCCTTTTCTCTCTTCTTTCATTATTCTGTTCCCCCCATTAATGCTCTCCTCTTTTTCCCCATAATGAAGGTCAATGTCTTCTCTCACCAACGATGATGGTTCCACCAACTGGCAGCAGTTCTGAGGTCGTCGCACAATCTCTTTCACTTGACCTTCACCTGACCTTTAACCCCTGACCAGAGGAGGACTCCAGCAGAACACTGTATATTATCACCTCAACCTCAGTGTACTCTTTCTCTCTCTTCCCCCTCTCTTTATTTATCTCTCTCTCTTCACCCCTCTCCTGGCTTCCTCTCCTTACCATCCTCTCCCTCTACATCTTTCCCTCTCAGCCCCAAAGTTACTCTCTCCCCCCGTCTCCTCTCCTTGCCCTTCTCTCCCCCCGTCTCCTCTCCTTGCCCTTCTCTCCCCCCGTCTCCTCTCCTTACCATCCTCTCCCTCTACATCTTTCCCTCTCAGCCCCAAAGTTACACTCTCTCCCCCCATCTCCTCTCCTTGCCCTTCTCTCCCCCCGTCTCCTCTCCTTGCCCTTCTCTCCCCCCGTCTCCTCTCCTTACCATCCTCTCCCTCTACATCTTTCCCTCTCAGCCCCAAAGTTACACTCTCTCCCCCCATCTCCTCTCCTTGCCCTTCTCTCCCTCTGTCTCTCTATCTATTGCAACAGAGTATTTATTTATTACTGAGGGAAAAGACTGAGGGCAAATCTCTTTAAATGAAAGATGGTACAGAAAGGAATGATGGTGACTCACACTAATATAGTCTTGATAAATAAATACATTAGTTAATTTATGTACATAATATATTATTGTAAATGTATATATTGTCAGTAGTTTGTAATTCCCATGGTTGTTGTGGTAGTGTTGTAGCTAATTTTCCTTTAGAATCTCCAACTGGAATTATCGCCTGAAATAACTGATTTACAGGCTTGCCTGGATGCATTAGTATATGACCAAGTTATCTCATATCTGATCTAAGGTCAGATTTGCGTTTTCCTCTTAATTGCTAAGGTCAGGCCACGGTGAGTCTGGAGCTGTGCTTTGGAGCAGCTTCTGCTTTGAGTGGACACTGATCTACTGTAAGTTTACACAGCAGGCATGCTGTTTGGCGCCCCTTAGTGGGCTATTGCGGTCCTACAACCACAGTCTGACGGGGAGAGTGGTGAGATGCACAACAGCAGCTGCTGTGGACATTATCACTGCTGGCTGGGGATGGGCACTTGTCTGGATCACTTGGCTGCATTGTTTTAACAGGAGGCTGGTGTTAGTTAACACAGAAATGGAGGGAGTGAGAGGAAAAAAGTTTGCTAATTGAGGGAAGGGACAGCAGAGTGAGGGGATGAAGGGGAAAGATGAGTGGGTTCTGAGGAGGGATGGAGGGTGAGGAAGGGCTTAAACCCATGGGGTGATAGACAGGCCTGATTAAGGCCTTGTGAGGTAATAATTTAGGCCTTGTGATGTAAACAGTCCCTAGGGGTTTCTGGGTAGAGATGACTAATTTAGGTCACGACTTTTGCCCTGCTGGATGAATAGCCCTGTGTGTGTACATACAACTGTCTGTCTGTCCGTCCGTCTGTCTGTATTCTATACGTTGAACCCTGGAACTAACGTAACTCTGTCAATGCAGTCAGACTATTCCAGTCCTTGTGAGATGCAGTGTTTTACTTTACTGTTGTGTTGTTATTGAGAGAAAAAGGATGGAGGGAGGGATGGATAGAGGGATGGATGGATGGAGGGAGGGATGGATAGAGGGATGGATGGATGGATGGATGGAGGGAGGGATGGATGGATAGAGGGATGGATGGATGGAGGGATGGATAGAGGGATGGATGGATAGAGGGAGGGATGGATGGATAGAGGGAGGGAGGGAGGGAGGGAGGGAGGGAGGGAGGGAGGGAGGGAGGGAGGGATGGATGGATAGAGGGATGGATGGATGGATGGAGGAAGGGAGGGATAGAGGGATGGAGGGAGGGATGATGGATGGATGGAGGGAGGGAGGGATAAAGGGATGGATGGAGGGATATAGGGATGGATGGAGGGATGGATGATGGATGGATGGATAGAGGGAGGGAGGGAGGGAAGGGTTATAATGCTGTACAGGACATCATAATATTACAGTAAGCCAGTTATGTGGCTTTTGTACTTATCATTGTGTGTGTCTTTCTCTCATGGACACACATGGACTCAAAGATTTGCATTGACTGATGACATGATGTTTATTAATGAGGTGATAATTGATTGATTTCCTGTGTGAGAACACAGCTAGTGGGAGAATTGGTATGAACTGGTGAGAGTCTGTGTAGACTCTACTCATGTTGGTTTATGTGTTTATTCTTGACATTACAAATACAGTATATGTGTATGTAAATGCTGATGTATTGAAAATCAAAGCATAAAGATATCAACTAATGTTGAGTCAAGGTTGACTTGTTTTCTTTTTATCTACGTGAGGAAAAAAACTGGACTACATCAATAAAGTGATCCACACAAACCAATGAATGACATTTTATTGGGTAGTATTGCACTGTATTGTAGTATTGCACTGCTTTGGTATTGGATTGTGATAGAGTGCTTTACAATAAGGTGTCAGCAATGACAGAGTGGATACTTTGTTCTCAGACTGTCTCTTCAGTACACAACTACAGGAACTCAACAGCGTTCCATCTGAACAGTATGATACAGCCCGCAACGGCACAGAACATGATCCGTGTCAATTAAAACACAGGTCCAATCTGTGGGGAGTGATTTCTCCCCTGATATTCACAGACAGTTCTAATAAAACACAGACTGAGAAATATGACTCAGACTGTTCTTAACTGGAGTTACATGGACTGTGTTATATATGTTGTTTGTTTGTGTGTGTCTGGTTGTGTGTGTGTGTCTGGCTGGCTAGCACCAGGTGTTGAGCGGTGGATTTATGATGTTTTGGGGTGTTTTTATGGAGACAACCCAGTGTTCTGTCTCCAAGGGTGTCCTCCCTCCTACTCTGTCTCTCCTTCCTCCCTCCTACTCCTTCTCTCCTTCCTCCCTTCTTCCTCCGCCCCTCCTTCCATCTCCGCCATCTTGGGCCCATCAGGCCTTGTTTTCCCAGGTTTTGGGGTTGCCATGGCGATTGCGACAGCGTTTCTTATTGGTGGTTGACCTCTGGAAGCGTTTGGGCCAGCCGGACCGCTCCCTGCAGAGCTCAGCTGGGATGGCGAGAAGAGAGAGAGGATGTGTGGGCTCAGATGTACATGCTGTCCTAAAGCCAGTAAGTGTTTCATGCACTCTAAGATTGTTATGTTGTTGTAATCCTAACGACAGGTCTAATGAAGTGCTATCAGGTGGACTGTCTTACCCTTCAGGTACTCATCCTGTTGGCAGACAGTTCGAACACATATCTCCTTGTTGATCACATAGACACGAGGGAGGCTGAGATAAACCAGGAGACAGACATCATTACACTATAATCAGAGCCCAGCTGCTGTCTCTAAAACATGCCTCTCTGTACAGGCTCTCAGGTTGAAACCAATGAACTTTGACCGCATGACCAGGAGGCACTGAGTGTGTCTATGTTTTCCTGTGAGAGAGAACCTGTAGTTGCAGTTTACCTGTAAAGGCAGAGGGAGTGGATGCATCTCTTGATGGGCCGGTGGACAGAGTACATCCTGGTACAGGGGTACGTCTCTTCCCTACAGTCTAGCACAGAGGATACACACAACATCAAGATAACCCTGGACACCCCTGGTCATCCCTGGCCTAACATTGTTTAGTGATGTTTCTGTTCCACATTGAAGACCTTAGTCACCAGGTGGTAGGGTAGAGACAGACACCTCACTCACCAGGCGGTAGGGTAGAGACAGACACCTCACTCACCAGGCGGTAGGGTAGAGACAGACACCTCACTCACCAGGCGGTAGGGTAGAGACACCTCACTCACCAGGCAGTAGGGTAGAGACAGATACCTCACTCACCAGGCGGTAGGGTAGAGACAGACACCTCACTCACCAGGCAGTAGGGTAGAGACAGACACCTCGCTCACCAGGCGACAGGGTAGAGACAGACACCTCACTCACCATGCGGTAGGGTAGAGACAGACACCTCACTCACCAGGTGGTAGGGTAGAGACAGACACCTCACTCACCAGGCAGTAGGGTAGAGACAGACACCTCACTCACCAGGTGGTAGGGTAGAGACAGACACCTTACTCCCCAGGTGATAGGGTAGAGACAGACACCTCACTCACCAGGCGGTAGAATAGAGACAGACACCTCACTCACCAGGCGGTAGGGTAGAGACAGACACCTCACTCACCAGATGGTAGGGTAGAGACAGACACCTCACTCACCAGGCGGTAGGGTAGAGACAGACACCTCACTCACCAGATGGTAGGATAGAGACAGACACCTCACTCACCAGATGGTAGGGTAGAGACAGACACCTCACTCACCAGGCGGTAGGATAGAGACAGACACCTCACTCACAGGCGGTAGGGTAGAGACAGACACCTCACTCCCCAGGTGATAGGGTAGAGACAGACACCTCACTCACCAGGCGGTAGGGTAGAGACACCTCACTCACCAGGCAGTAGGGTAGAGACAGATACCTCACTCACCAGGCGGTAGGGTAGAGACAGACACCTCACTCACCAGGCGGTAGGGTAGAGACAGACACCTCACTCACCAGATGGTAGGATAGAGACAGACACCTCACTCACCAGGTGGTAAGGTAGAGACAGACACCTCACTCACAGGCGGTAGGGTAGAGACAGACACCTCACTCACAGGCGGTAGGGTAGAGACAGACACCTCACTCACCAGGTGGTAGGATAGAGACAGACACCTCACTCACAGGCGGTAGGGTAGAGACAGACACCTTACTCCCCAGGTGATAGGGTAGAGACAGACATCTCACTCACCAGGCGGTAGGATAGAGACAGACACCTCACTCACCAGGTGGTAGGGCAGAGACAGACCACTCACTCACCAGGCAGTAGGGTAGAGACAGACACCTCACTCACCAGGTGGTAGGGTAGAGACAGACACCTTACTCCCCAGGTGATAGGGTAGAGACAGACACCTCACTCACCAGGCGGTAGGATAGAGACAGACACCTCACTCACCAGGCGGTAGGATAGAGACAGACACCTCACTCACCATGCGGTAGGATAGATACAGACACCTCACTCACCAAGTGGTAGGGTAGAGACAGACACCTCACTCACCAGGCAGTAGGGTAGAGACAGACACCTCACTCACCAGGCGGTAGGGTAGAGACAGACACCTCACTCACCAGATGGTAGGATAGAGACAGACACCTCACTCACCAGGTGGTAAGGTAGAGACAGACCCCTCACTCACCAGGCGGTAGGATAGAGACAGACACCTCACTCACAGGCGGTAGGGTAGAGACAGACACCTCACTCACAGGCGGTAGGGTAGAGACAGACACCTCACTCCCCAGGTGATAGGGTAGAGACAGACACCTCACTCACCAGGCAGTAGGATAGAGACAGACACCTCACTCACCAGGCGGTAGGGTAGAGACAGACACTTCACTCACAGGCGGTAGGGTAGAGACAGACACCTCACTCACCAGGCGGTAGGGTAGAGACAGACACCTCACTCACCAGGCGGTAGGATAGAGACAGACACCTCACTCACCAGGCGGTAGGGTAGAGACAGACACTTCACTCACAGGCGGTAGGGTAGAGACAGACACCTCACTCACCAGGCGGTAGGGTAGAGACAGACACCTCACTCACCAGGTGGTAGGGTAGAGACAGACACCTCACTCACCAGGTGATAGGGTAGAGACAGACACCTCACTCACCAGGTGGTAGGATAGAGACAGACACCTCACTCACCTGGTGGTAGGGTAGAGACAGACACCTCACTCACCAGGTGATAGGGTAGAGACAGACACCTCACTCACCAGGCGGTAGGGTAGAGACAGACACCTCACTCACTAGGTGATAGGGTAGAGACAGACACCTCACTCACCAGGCGGTAGGGTAGAGACAGACACCTCACTCACCAGGTGATAGGGTAGAGACAGACACCTCACTCACCAGGTGGTAGGGTAGAGACAGACACCAAAGCCTCCTCTTCATTCCAGTCACCTCTGTGGAGTTCCACCTCTACCAGCAGGGAAACAACACAATCAGCATGGGAACAACCTCTACCCACGGCATGACTCACAGACAGAGACATATCATGTAACTTAATGTCTGTTGAAATAATGTGTGACCATTGAATAGAGGGCATTATTACCAGCCTGCGGGGCTTGGGCCACAGCTGTGAGGACTGTGGAACAGAAAACCATATGAGGGGAATGTTTTATGGAGTTAAAACAAACAGTGATGGACTCAAACCTAATTGAAGGTGATGATTTGTGTGTTGTGTTTGTCAGAGGTTACCGTGGAAACCGCAGAGGAGCAGGGCGATTGGAAGACTGCCCATCCTTGTAAGAGCTGGATGTTTACGAGCTGAAGGAAACAGGACCCACAAAAGCCCAAGAGGAAAATAGTTTATATGTTTCAATTCACACAGAGGAACTCTTCAATATCTCGTCTTTACATTTCCTCCTTCTGCTCTCCCCCTGGCCCTACCTCTGCTGTTTCTAATGCAATGTATACTCTTCTCTAAGGCAGTTGTAGGAAATGTGTACCTGATGAAATCCAGGTAAATTAGCTAGATACAGTATATGTGCTGTTGATATTATCAGTATATGTGCTGTTGGTAGTATCAGTATATAGAGACAAACACCTCACTCTCTCTCTGTCTCTCTCTCTCTCACACATACACACACACACACACACACACACACACACACACACACACACACACACACACACACACACACCCTCAGCTCTCTCCCTGCATCATTCCTCTTGTGATGTGTCAGTGTGAGTTTGGAGTCCAAGACATGAGTTCTCACAAAAGAATGTGTTTTTTGTGCCCTATTTGAGCACCCCTCTACTCCTCCTTTCTCATACACACTCTTTTCATACACTTCTCTTTTCGCAAACCTTATTAAGAATGTTCTAAAGTGTCCGAACAGTTTTGTCACTCAATATGTTTAACACCCTGTTCCTCCTTTACCAGCATCTTACCCAGGCCCTGAATACGTTAAATTGATTTAACTTGCTTCGACTCATTTATACACTCTTGTATGCCAGGGCACATAGCTTTCTAAAATACTTTAGGTCTGAATGACATATTGTCATCCATGACCGAAGTTCACAAACAGTATTCTATTAGGATGACTTCATGTAAAGTTCGTTTTTTGCAGTAAAATAGTTTGGTTTCTCTATGCATCTTTTATATATGTACTTCATGTTATTTATTTTAAGCATTCTATATACAGTACTGCAGTGCTACTAATGTCTTTATAGTCTTCAAAATTAAGAAAATAACACAATGTTTTCATACTCACAACTTTTCCTGTCGTCCAAAAGCGTCCTTTGTTTTGAATATTTTGTCCTCTCTCCTTTCCCCTCCTCCTCTCTCCATCCCCTCCTCCTTCTTCTCCTCCACCCCTTGTCCTCCCCTCTCATTAGAATTCTCTTTCTCTCAGACTTTCCTCTCCTCCAATCTGGCAGAGATTCAGGGACAATTGTTCTAGTCCAGAGTTGGTTTCGTATACACCCAAACAACACAAACTCATTATCAAAAATATATATCTGTTGATTTCACAATAACCATCCCTAATAGTAAACACATCTATCAGCGCATTGAACTAGGAACTTACTCTTTACAAATACAAACAACTGAAAGAATAATGATCAACAGACGATGATAGGTAGAATATTGTATAATAAATATGAACATTAACAATTAGCCCAGTATGCTTTAGAACAGCTGAAGGAATATGTTGGAATGACTGATACAGGTCTGGCAGACCTTGCGCTTGCAGGGATCCCCTTTCTCCACTAGGCGGGGCAGTAAACTTAGTGAGTTTAATTTTTTTTTTAATTATGAACACAACAAATACAAAAACAGAAATATACAAACAAGAGTACATAAACCTAACAGGGGTATTACATATCAAATACATTTTCAATTTGTCCAATTTTTGATGGTGTGTTTTGCTTTTTTGTTTTTACATTTACGGATCATTTCAAAATAATATTTACATTCTATCTTCAATAATGTGAAGAAGAGTTTGTTCTCTGCTCACTTCATTTTATGGATGAAGAGTCTTGCATGAAAAATAAACACATGAACAATGAAAGTTAAATCAGGGTCCATATCATTTGGATCAAAATAAAACATAACATCAGAGTCTCTCAGATTAACATTAATAGTTGTTTATTTTCAAATAACATTTTCTAACTCACTCAAAAAACTTCTGACATAAGAACAGTTCTAAAATAAATGGTCAAGAGTCACTGGGTCACAACCACAAAGTACACATTTGTTATCAATATCTATTTTAAATCTGTGTATAATAAAGTTCTTTACAGGGTAGATTCTATGAATGAGTGTGTATGATACTTCAACTTATTAGATATGCTATATTCACCAGACAACAGTGTAGTTGGTGAGTGTGGTCTCAGCTCAGAAGTGGCCAATTTTGGTTTTGAAAGAGCAGCAGTGTGTGCAGGCTTTTGTTTCAGCCCAGCTCTAACTGTACACCAACTTACAGTGCCTTGCGAAAGTATTCGGCCCCCTTGAACTTTGCGACCTTTTGCCACATTTCAGGCTTCAAACATAAAGATATAAAACTGTATTTTTTTGTGAATAATCAACAACAAGTGGGACACAATCATGAAGTGGAACGACATTTATTGGATATTTCAAACTTTTTAACAAATCAAAAACTGAAAAATTGGACATGCAAAATTATTCAGCCCCCTTAAGTTAATACTTTGTAGCGCCACCTTTTGCTGCGATTACAGCTGTAAGTCGCTTGGGGTATGTCTCTATCAGTTTTGCACATCGAGAGACTGACATTTTTTCCCATTCCTCCTTGCAAAAAAGCTCGAGCTCAGTGAGGTTGGATGGAGAGCATTTGTGAACAGCAGTTTTCAGTTCTTTCCACAGATTCTCGATTGGATTCAGGTCTGGACTTTTACTTGGCCATTCTAACACCTGGATATGTTTATTTTTGAACCATTCCATTGTAGATTTTGCTTTATGTTTTGGATCATTGTCTTGTTGGAAGACAAATCTCCGTCCCAGTCTCAGGTCTTTTGCAGACTCCATCAGGTTTTCTTCCAGAATGGTCCTGTATTTGGCTCCATCCATGTTCCCATCAATTTTAACCATCTTCCCTGTCCCTGCTGAAGAAAAGCAGGCCCAAACCATGATGCTGCCACCACCATGTTTGACAGTGGGGATGGTGTGTTCAGCTGTGTTGCTTTTACGCCAAACATAACATTTTGCATTGTTGCCAAAAGTTCAATTTTGGTTTCATCTGACCAGAGCACCTTCTTCCACATGTTTGGTGTGTCTCCCAGGTGGCTTGTGGCAAACTTTAAACAACACTTTTTATGGATATCTTTAAGAAATGGCTTTCTTCTTGCCACTCTTCCATAAAGGCCAGATTTGTGCAATATACGACTGATTGTTGTCCTATGGACAGAGTCTCCCACCTCAGCTGTAGATCTCTGCAGTTCATCCAGAGTGATCATGGGCCTCTTGGCTGCATCTCTGATCAGTCTTCTCCTTGTATGAGCTGAAAGTTTAGAGGGACGGCCAGGTCTTGGTAGATTTGCAGTGGTCGGATACTCCTTCCATTTCAATATTATCGCTTGCACAGTGTTCCGTGGGATGTTTAAAGCTTGGGAAATCTTTTTGTATCCAAATCCGGCTTTAAACTTCTTCACAACAGTATCTCGGACCTGCCTGGTCTGTTCCTTGTTCTTCATGATGCTCTCTGCGCTTTTAACGGACCTCTGAGACTATCACAGTGCAGGTGCATTTATACGGAGACTTGATTACACACAGGTGGATTGTATTTATCATCATTAGTCATTTAGGTCAACATTGGATCATTCAGAGATCCTCACTGAACTTCTGGAGAGAGTTTGCTGCACTGAAAGTAAAGGGGCTGAATAATTTTGCACGCCCAATTTTTCAGTTTTTGATTTGTTAAAAAAGTTTGAAATATCCAATAAATGTCGTTCCACTTCATGATTGTGTCCCACTTGTTGTTGATTCTTCACAAAAAAATACAGTTTTATATCTTTATGTTTGAAGCCTGCAATGTGGCAAAAGGTCGCAAAGTTCAAGGGGGCCGAATACTTTCGCAAGGCACTGTATCATGGTCTAGATTGAATGAGGCATGCTAGTGTGGGGCTGGAGTAAAAGCTTGCACGGCCTGTATCACTGTCCAGAGTTGCTTGTAGCTAAAGGTCACACATATTTCTGTATTCATGGAGTTCTTAATCCTGGTCCTCTGAACCCACAGGGGTGCATATTTTGATCGTGCCCAGCACTAACCCTTGATTATCATGCTAATCAAGGGCTTTAACGTTAGGTTGGGTAGTTGAATTAGGTGATGGGCTGAAGCAGAAATGTGCTGTGGGACCCGAAGGACCGTGCAGGATTAAGAAACTAGAGTAGACAATTATATTGCTACATCAAAAGGCATTGCAACAAAGATGAGTGAATATCACGACCGAAACACCTGACCCTTTGTTTGATCCCCTACTTGTGTTGAAAAGAGGGTTCCCATGGGGACCATTAATAGCTTGTATGGGGGAAACCTGAGCGCAGTAGGCTTCCATGAACTTGACCAATATAAATATTGTCACACATACTACCAGAGTCACAGACAACAAAACTCCGCTGGCGCGCTCTCTCCCAAAGTCACTTCAAGAGGGACACACACTCATCATCCCCCTGACATATCGGGGCTACATAGTCTCTGGGATGAGGCTGGGGGTGAGGAGAGGTGGGGAGGGGTGCGGGGGAGAGAAGCGCTGGCCTAACAAGGTCAGGCAGGCATGGCTGATGACAGGTTGAGTGATGGAGAGATCAGGCCAGGGAACACACTGACCCGCCATTCTGAACACTCTGCTTTCACCCTGAGAAATAGGGAGGGAGGGCATAGTGAGCAAGACCCAGTCAGCAAGACATAGAAAATATGACTGCCTGATGTCCACAGTGAAGGTACAGAGTGAAAGTTTAAACAACCTCTTTTATGGATGTTGAAGAAAAAAACAATTTTCCAGGCCAGATTGGCTCAAAAATCAACATCTGTAGACGTTAAAATCAAGGAATGGGGGGGACTGACCCAATTTGTACCAATAAACAACCTCCAGACTTGTTTATTGGTTGAAGGCCTTTCTCCCCGCCCCTCCACAAGACTGCCCATTCTTGTCTGGTGCATCTTTTCTCCACACAACCCCTTGTTAAAGATGCACTCTGGAATCTTAAGCACAACAAATTTGTATCATTTGCAAAAATTGGATTCTTAACATATCACACAAATTGCATAAAATGGGATGATATCACACAAATGTGTAGGGTGGCAGGTAACCTAGTGGTCAGAGCATTGGACTAGTAACTGAAAGGTTGCCAGATTGAATCCCCGAGCTGACAAGGTAAAAATCTGTTGTTCTGCCCCTGAACAAGGCAGTTAACCCACTGTTCCTAGGCTGTCTTTGAAAATAAGAATTTGTTCTTAACTGGTCAACAAACAAAAAAAAAATCATAACATATCACACAAACTGGATGACATTGTACACAAAAAACAGGGACCAGTTTTGGCTTGTGAGCACCACTTTCAAAACTAGTGGCTGAAATGATACAAAAGTTTGAGAGTGCATCTTTAACCCTGCAGCACCTTTCTCTCCCTCTATCTTTTTTCTCCTTTAGTTGTTCTTAGCCCCACAGGTCCACACAAGTGTTCCGTATCTATTTGCAACAACACAAACATGGCCTTAACTACACGAGGACACACTTGCATTGTCGATCTTTTGATGATTTGTTCATCACGCTGGGCTACTGCCAGAGCTGTGCTTTCGGCCTCTTCAACAGTGTCATGACTGTCTGTTGCTGGTCCCCTTAGATTAGAAGATCACAGCGATTTCTCCATAGAACAGCGCCATCTTCTGTTCGTATGTTGTATGACCTTGGCTGTACTTCAGTACCTGTTCCTTTTTGTGTCCATGCGTTTGTTTCGTCTTTGTACCTCATGTTGTCACCAGGTTGGAGTTCAGATAGGTTTCTTGTCCCTCTGTCATAGTAGAACTTTTGATTTGTTTTTGGTTGTTCTTTGAACTTCCTCACTTTCTCTCTGTCTTTCCTTTTTAGGAGGTCCTCCGTGATGGGTCAGTTGGTCCTCAGTCTGCATCCCATGAGGAGGTGTGCTGGAGAAAACTCCCAGTCAAGTGGCAACGTGCGGTAAACAAGCAGGCTCCTGTAGAAGTCAGTTCCACTGTCTTTTGCTTTGTACATCAGTCTCTCCACTGTCTTTTGCTTTGTACATCAGTCTCTCCACTGTCTTTTGCTTTGTACATCAGTCTCTCCGCTGTCTTTTGCTTTGTACATCAGTCTCTCCGCTGTCTTTTGCTTTGTACATCAGTCTCTCTGCTGTCTTTTGCTTTGTACATCAGTCTCTCCGCTGTCTTTTGCTTTGTACATCAGTCTCTCCACTGTCTTTTGCTTTGTACATCAGTCTCTCCACTGTCTTTTGCTTTGTACATCAGTCTCTCCGCTGTCTTTTGCTTTGTACATCAGTCTCTCCACTGTCTTTTGCTTTGTACATCAGTCTCTCCGCTGTCTTTTGCTTTGTACATCAGTCTCTCCACTGTCTTTTGCTTTGTACATCAGTCTCTCCGCTGTCTTTTGCTTTGTACATCAGTCTCTCCGCTGTCTTTTGCTTTGTACATCAGTCTCTCCACTGTCTTTTGCTTTGTACATCAGTCTCTCCGCTGTCTTTTGCTTTGTACATCAGTCTCTCCACTGTCTTTTGCTTTGTACATCAGTCTCTCCGCTGTCTTTTGCTTTGTACATCAGTCTCTCCGCTGTCTTTTGCTTTGTACATCAGTCTCTCCACTGTCTTTTGCTTTGTACATCAGTCTCTCCGCTGTCTTTTGCTTTGTACATCAGTCTCTCCGCTGTCTTTTGCTTTGTACATCAGTCTCTCCGCTGTCTTTTGCTTTGTACATCAGTCTCTCCGCTGTCTTTTGCTTTGTACATCAGTCTCTCCACTGTCTTTTGCATTGTACATCAGTCTCTCCACTGTCTTTTGCATTGTACATCAGTCTCTCCACTGTCTTTTGCTTTGTACATCAGTCTCTCCACTGTCTTTTGCTTTGTACATCAGTCTCTCCGCTGTCTTTTGCTTTGTACATCAGTCTCTCCACTGTCTTTTGCATTGTACATCAGTCTCTCCACTGTCTTTTGCTTTGTACATCAGTCTCTCCACTGTCTTTTGCTTTGTACATCAGTCTCTCCGCTGTCTTTTGCTTTGTACATCAGTCTCTCCACTGTCTTTTGCATTGTACATCAGTCTCTCCGCTGTCTTTTGCTTTGTACATCAGTCTCTCCACTGTCTTTTGCTTTGTACATCAGTCTCTCCACTGTCTTTTGCTTTGTACATCAGTCTCTCCACTGTCTTTTGCTTTGTACATCAGTCTCTCCACTGTCTTTTGCATTGTACATCAGTCTCTCCACTGTCTTTTGCTTTGTACATCAGTCTCTCCGCTGTCTTTTGCATTGTACATCAGTCTCTCCACTGTCTTTTGCTTTGTACATCAGTCTCTCCGCTGTCTTTTGCGTTGTACATCAGTCTCTCCACTGTCTTTTGCGTTGTACATCAGTTTCTCCACTGTCTGAACAGATTTCTCCACGAGTCCGTTCGATTGTGGGAAGTGTGGACTTGACGTAGCGTGGACGAAGTCCCAGTCCTTGCTGAATTGTTTGAACTTTTGCATTAGAGGATTGCAGTCTAGTATCGCTGAAGACTTCACTTGCCACTCTGTGTCGCTGGAGACTTCACATGCCACTCTGTGTCGCTGGAGACTTCACTTGCCACTCTGTGTCGCTGGAGACTTCACTTGCCACTCTGTCGCTGAAGACTTCACTTGCCACTCTGTGTCGCTGGAGACTTCACTTGCCACTCTGTGTCGCTGGAGACTTCACTTGCCACTCTGTCGCTGAAGACTTCACTTGCCACTCTGTGTCGCTGGAGACTTCACATGCCACTCTGTGTCGCTGGAGACTTCACTTGCCACTCTGTCGCTGAAGACTTCACTTGCCACTCTGTGTCGCTGGAGACTTCACTTGCCACTCTGTGTCGCTGGAGACTCCACTTGCCACTCTGTCGCTGGAGACTTCACTTGCCACTCTGTCGCTGGAGACTTCACATGCCACTCTGTCGCTGGAGACTTCACATGCAACTCTGTCACTGGAGACTTCACTTGCCACTCTGTCGCTGGAGACTTCACTTGCCACTCTGTCGCTGGAGACTTCACATGCCACTCTGTCGCTGGAGACTTCACATGCCACTCTGTCGCTGGAGACTTCACTTGCCACTCTGTCGCTGGAGACTTCACTTGCCACTCTGTCGCTGGAGACTTCACTTGCCACTCTGTGTCGCTGGTGACTTCACTTGCCACTCTGTCGCTGGAGACTTCACTTGCCACTCTGTGTTGCTGGAGACTTCACTTGCCACTCTGTCGCTGGAGACTTCACTTGCCACTCTGTCGCTGGAGACTCCACTTGCCACTCTGTCGCTGGAGACTTCACTTGCCACTCTGTCGCTGGAGACTTCACTTGCCACTCTGTCGCTGGAGACTTCACTTGCCACTCTGTCGCTGGAGACTTCACATGCCACTCTGTGTCGCTGGAGACTTTACTTGCCACTCTGTGTCGCTGGAGACTCCACTTGCCACTCTGTCGCTGGAGACTTCACTTGCCACTCTGTCGCTGGTGACTTCAGAGTGGATTCATGGATTTCATACACATTACCTCAGTGTCTGAGGTGGTGGTGTTCAGCCGACAAACCTCTGGATACAGGGAGTAGTAGTCTGTAAGAACAAGGTCATCCATTCCATTAAATCAAATCTAATTTTATTTGTCACATGCGCCGAATACAACAGGTGTAGACCTCACCGTGAAATGCTTACTTAGAAGCCCTTAACCAACAATAGAGTTCAAGAAATAGAGTTAAGAGAATTTTTAATAAATAAAATAAAGTAAAAAATAAAATAAAGTAACACAATAAAATAACAATAATGAGGCTATATACAGGGGTTCCTCCAAACATAACGATGGTCATTATGGCCAAACAGTTCTATTTTTGTTTCATCAGACCAGAGGACTTTTCTCCAAAAAGTACGATCTTTGTCCCCATGTGCAACTGCAAACCGTAGTCTGGCTTTTTTATGGCGGTTTTGGAGCAGTGGCTTCTTCCTTGCTGAGCAACCTTTCAGGTGATGTCGATATAGGACTCGTTTTACTGCGGATATAGATACTTTTGTACCTGTTTCCTCCAGCATCTTCACAAGGTCTTTTGCTGTTGTTCTGGGATTGATTTGCACTTTTCGCACCAAAGTACGTTCATCTCTAGGAGACAGAACGTGTCTCCTTCCTGAGTGGTATGATGGCTGCGTGGTCCCATGGTGTTTATACTTGCACACAATTGTTTGTACAGATGAACATGGTACCTTTAGGCATTTGGAAATTGCTCCCAAGGATGAACCAAACTTGTGGAGGTCTACAATTTATTTTCTGAGGTCTTGGCTGATTTCTTTTGATTGTCCCATGATGTCAAGCAAAGAGGCACTGAGTTTGAAGGTAGGCCTTGAAATACATCCACAGGTATCCCTCCAATTGACTCAAATTGTGTCAATTAGGGTCAGGGTTAGGGTTATCAGAAGCTTCTAACTAAAGCCATGACATAATTTTTTGGAATTGTCCAAGCTGTTTAAAGGTACAGTCAACTTAGTGTATGTAAACTTCTGACCCACTGGAATTGTGATACAGTGAATTCTAAGTGAAATAATCTGTCTGTAAACAATTGTTGGAAAAATGACTAAAACTATAGTTTGTTAACAATACATTTGTGGAGTGGTTGAAAAAGGAGTTTTAATGACTCCAACCTAAGTGTATGTAAACTTCCGACTTCAACTGTAGGTATTACAGACTCGGTCGGTGCAGACACTTGCCAGTTGGTCCACGCATGCTTTGAGTACATGTCCTGGTAATCCATCTGGCCCCTCGGCTTTGTGAATGTTGACCTGTTTAAAGGTCTCACATTGGCTACAGAGAGCGTGTTCACACAGTCGTCCGGAACATTTGGTCCTCTCATGCATGCTTCAGTGTTGCTTGCCTCGAAGCGAGCATAAAAGGCACTGGGCAGCATCTGGGTTTCACTTTGTAATCTGTAATAATTTGCAAGACCCTCAACTACTGTCAGCTCAGCTCAGCAGTTCCAGTATTCGGTTAAGTCTCGTTCCATGTTAGACCATTTGTTGATTATTATTTTCTTCATGTTCTTCATGTTTGTGTCTTTTTCTGTCTCAGTCCCTATGTTTCCATCTTCCATCTGCAACTGGCAATGCTGGTGTGATCATATCCACTTCTGCTCTCACTTCTTCATCTGCTTTGGTCCTTTCTGGCGCCTTCGGGTCCACAGCTCTAGAAATAGTGTCTGCTGTGTGCATCATCTTTCCTGGAGTGTATTCTACATTCATAGCATAGCGTTGTAGTTTGATCATCATTGTTTGGACTCCCAGCGGACAGTCATTCAGTGGTTTTTGAAACAGCGGAATCAGTAGTTTGTGATCCATTTCAACGCTGATCACTTGTCCTGACACATACTGATGGGATCTCTCACAAGCATATGTTATGCTGAGCAGCTCCTTTTCAATTTAAGTGGGTCTCAGGGTCAGTTATTGAACAAGATGCATATGCCACTGGTTGCCAGTTGTTGTCGTACTTCTGCAACAGAACAGTCCACTCTGTGATGCATCTGATGATATCTTGATGGGTCTCGCTGGGTCGTATAATCTCAAGACTGGTTTCTCTGTCAGCTGTTATTTCAAGTTGTTTAATGCGGTCTCATGTTCATGACTCCATTTCATTTTCTTTTCCGCCAGTCTTCTCAGTGGAGCAATCTTCTCTTCTTTCCCAAGTACTTGACCATCCCATTAAACCTCTGGGCATCCTTTTTGCTTTATTGTTTTGGCATGTTATCCACAGCAGATATCTTTCTCGGGTCAGGTCTGATGCCTTCACTGCCGATGATGTCTCCAATGAAAGTCAACTCCGTTACACCAAGCTGGCATTTCTCTTTGTTCAGTTTCAAGTTTGCCTTCCTTACTGATTCTAGCACTTTTTTCCGTCTTGTGTCATGCTCTGCTTTCGATGTCCCCCATACAACAATGTCATCCATCGACATGTCCACACCTTCAATGTGTTCGTAGATCAGATGTATGGTTTTGTAATAAACTTCAGGAGCTGAGGCAATGCAATAAGGGGTATTGAATGTACATAACTTAGAGCTGGCCTCGTCTAACTGCCACGAGTGTCATTCCTGCACATGCGTTATCCTGCCCAGGCATGGTAATCAATCTAGTCAAGGTATTGGAGTGGCCATCACAAAGCCCTGACCTCAGTCCCATAGAAGATTTGTGGGCAGAACTCTCGCTCTGTCAGGTGGAATGGGCCGAAATTCACCCAACTTAATGTGGTAAGCTACCCAAAACGTCTGTCCCAGATTAAACAATTTAAAGGCAATGCTACCAAATACTAATTGAGTGTATGTAAACTTCTGACCCACTGGGAATGTGATGAAAAAAATAAAAGCTGAAATAAATAATCCTCTCTACTATTATTCTGACATTTCACATTCTTAAAATAAAGTGGTGATCTAACTGACCTAAGACAGGGGATTTTTACTAGGATTAAATGTCAGGAATTGTGAAAATCTGAGTTCAAATGTATTTGGCTAAGGTGTATGTAAACTTCCGACTTCAACTGTATGTTACAATATGAACACATCCACATGGCCTATTTTCCCTATAGGCCTACATTCAAATGATATTTTAAGAAATGCAAACAATACAGTTCTGTAAAAATGTAATGTTTTAGTTTATATCGGTGGTTGTTTTGTCTTATACATTACCCTCTTTTTTTTACCTCTACATCACTGATATTAATACAGAATTGTAAGTAATATTCTAATAATTCATGTGAATGTGATAATATGATCATCTGTGTGCTCCATTTTGATGTATGTTTGTGCGGAGCTCTGCCTCCCACTCACTAATACTCTAACCCTGGTTACAGCCCTGGACACAAACACACACAAACAACAAGTGCACATTCTCCCTCGCATTCTCCCTCGCATACACACTCACACTCAATCACTCACAGCCTTTATGACCTAGATCAGGTGACATTGTGTGAGTCAGTGCTCCCTCTAGTAAGATAGTTAATTTGAGAATCATCCAGAATCATCCAGACTCCTTTACTGATGCCATTCCCCTGATCCAGCAGAACAATTCCAGTATTACTGACTTAACAAAGGGGCGGGGCACATCTCACCGTCTTGTCTCGCTCAGTCTGGTTATCTACTGTATCTTATTTACCCAGTCTGTCTCTCTGTTTAACTCTGTCTGTCTCTGTTTAACTCGGTCTGTCCTCCTGTCTATCTGTCCCTCTGGCTTTGCCCCACCCCCTCTCTGTCCTGTTGTCTCACTGTCCCTCATATCAAACTGTCCTCCTGGCTATGTGCTATTATTTAATCACCTCTCTCACTCTCTCTCTCTCTCTGCCATGCAGACAGCCTCCCACAGATCTACGCCTGGATCAGCATCTTTGTGTTGGCAATCCATTGTCTCCCTGCACCATGTGTTTCCATTTGTCAAACAGAGTGTCCGTGCTCCTGTATGAACTCCCCCCCAACCCTGTCACATGAGCCCTGTCCCCCTGTTTCCTGGAAATAGCGCACCCTAAACATCTACAACTGAGGGGGGGATCCAGCACAACCATTTACAAAGAGAGGGGGTGAGGGGTGTTAAAGACATGCTCTGGTACTTTGGCAATAAATAAGTATTTTATAAACCTCCCGATTTGGGATGTGTCAATGTGTAGTTCATACATACATAATCTATGAGCAGAATTACTGTTTTACCTCAATTAGCCACAAAATCCCTAGTTTGAACCTGACTGTTTTCTTGAAAACCAGAAATACCAGGTGCATCCTGTTTCCATTGATCATCCTTGAGATGTTTCTTCAACTTGATTGGAGTCCACCTGTGGTAAATTCAAATGATTGGACATGATGTGGAAAGGCACACACCTGTGCATGTCAGAGCAAAAACCAAGCCATGAGGTCGAAGGGATCGTCCGTAGAGCTCCGAGACAAGATTGTGTTCGAGGCACAGATCTGGGGAAGGGTTCTAAAAAATGTCTGCAGCATTGAAGGTCCACAGTGGCCTCCATCACTCTTAAATGGAAGAAGTTTGGAACCACCAAGACTCTAGAGCTGGCTGCCCGGCCAAACGGGGGAGAAGGGCCTTGGTCAGGGAGGTGACCAAGAACCCGATGGTCACTCTGACAGAGCTCCAGAGTTCCTCTGTGGAGATGGGAGAACCTTCCATAAGAACAACCATCTATGCAGCACTCCACCAATCAGGCCTTTATGGTTGATTTCCCAGACGGAAGCCACTCCTCTGTAAAAGGCACATGACAGCCTGTTTGGAGTTTGCCAAAAGGCATCTAAAGACTCTAAGACCATGAGAAACAAGATTCTCTGGTGTGATAAAACCAAGATTGAACTCTTTGGCCTGAATGCCAAGCGTCACGTCTGGAGAAAACCCGGCACCATCCCTACGGTGAAGCATGGTGGTGGCAGCATCATGCGGTGGGGATATTTTTCAGCGGCAGAGACTGGGAGACTAGTCAGGATCAAGGCAAAGATGAACGGAGCAAAGTACAGAGAGATCCTTGATGAAAACATGCTCCAGAGCGTTCAAGACTACAGACTGGGGCTCAGGTTCACCTTCCAACAGGACAACGACCCTAGGCACACAGCCAAGACAAAGCAGGCTTCGGGACAAGTCTCTGAACATTCTTGAGTGGCCCACCCAGAGCCCGGATTTGAACCCGATCAAACATCTCTGGAGAGACCTGAAAAAAGTTGTGCAGCAATGCTCCCCATCCAACCTGACAGACCTTGAGAGGATCTGCCGAGAAGAATGGGAGAAACTCCCCAAATACAGGTGTGCCAAGCTTGTAGCATCATACCCAAGAAGACTCAATGCTGTAATTGCTGCCAAAGGTGCTTCACCAAAGTACTGAGTAGAAGGTCTGAATACTCATGTAGATGTGATATTTCCGTTTTTTTTATTAAAGTAGCAAAAATGTCTTAAAACCTGATTTTGCTTTGTCATTATGGCGTATTGTGTGTACATTGATGAGGAAAATGTATTTAGAATAAGGCTGTAATGTAACAAAAGGCACTGTAGTATGTCCACAACTTGCATACAGAACTCTAGACTACACCAGCTGTTACTGGCCCAAGTAAGCAGTGACCTGCAGAGACAGAAGGCAATGAAGAGAAAGAGTGCATTTTTTAAAACTAGAGTGGAGACAAGATGTAATAAGTAAAAAAATGAGAGGAAACAAAAAAGCATAAGGTAAAGATAAATGGGGAGAAAGTGCAAGAGAAGAGCGAGAAGGGGTGCCATGATAGAGAGAATGGACAAACTGTTGAACAACCACTAGAGTCTAAGTCAGGCTGCCTTGCGAGTTTTGGAGAGGAGGAAAGGTACAGAGTGAGAAAGGGAGGGAGGAAGAGAGAGAAAGAGAGTGTGAGAGAACCGATAGCGGAAGGTCAAACTGTTTGGCCAAATTGTGCTTTAAGGTATGGAGAGGTAGAGTGGTAAAGAGAGAGGAAGCCAGGGAGAGGAGGCAGAGAGGGAGAGATGTAAGAGAGGGAGGGAGGAAGCCAGGGAGAGGAGGCAGAGAGGGAGAGAAGTAGAGAGTGGGAGGGGGGGAGCCAGGGAGAGAGGTAGGCAGAGAGTGAGAGATGTAGAGAGGGAGGGAGGGAGCCAGGGAGAGAGGTAGGCAGAGAGTGAGAGAAGTAGAGAGTGGGAGGGAGGGAGCCAGGGAGAGGAGGCAGAGAGGGAGAGATGTAGAGAGGGAGGGAGGAAGCCAGGGAGAGAGGGAGGCAGAGAGGGAGAGAAGTAGAGAGGGAGGGAGCCAGGGAGAGAGGGAGGCAGAGAGGGAGAGAAGTAGAGAGTGGGAGGGAGGGAGCCAGGGAGAGGAAGCAGAGAGTGAGAGATGTAGAGAGGGAGGGAGGAAGCCAGGGAGAGGAGGCAGAGAGTGAGGGATGTAGAGAGGGAGGGAGGAAGCCAGGGAGAGAGGTAGGCAGAGAGTGAGAGATGTAGAGAGGGAGGGAGGAAGCCAGGGAGAGAGGTAGGCAGAGAGTGAGAGAAGTAGAGAGTGGGAGGGAGGGAGCCAGGGAGAGGAGGCAGAGAGTGAGAGGTGTAGAGAGGGAGGGAGGAAGCCAGGGAGAGAGGTAGGCAGAGAGTGAGAGATGTAGAGAGGGAGGGAGGAAGCCAGGGAGAGGAGGCAGAGAGTGAGAGATGTAGAGAGGGAGGGAGGAAGCCAGGGAGAGAGGGAGGCAGAGAGGGAGAGAAGTAGAGAGTGGGAGGGGGGAGCCAGGGAGAGAGGTAGGCAGAGAGTGAGAGATGTAGAGAGGGAGGGAGGGAGCCAGGGAGAGAGGTAGGCAGAGAGTGAGAGAAGTAGAGAGTGGGAGAGAGGGAGCCAGGGAGAGGAGGCAGAGAGTGAGAGATGTAGAGAGGGAGGGAGGAAGCCAGGGAGAGAGGTAGGCAGAGAGTGAGAGATGTAGAGAGGGAGGGAGGAAGCCAGGGAGAGGAGGCAGTGAGTGAGAGATGTAGAGAGAGAGGGAGGAAGCCAGGGAGAGAGGGAGGCAGAGAGGGAGAGAAGTAGAGAGGGGGAGGGAGCCAGGGACAGAGGGAGGCAGAGAATGAGAGAAGTAGAGAGGGGGAGGGAGGGAGCCAGGGAAAGAGGGAGGAGGAGAGAATGAGAGAAGTAGAGAGGGGGAGGGAAGGAGCCAGGGGGGCAGTGTAGCCCCCAGAGCTGATGATGTATGTGTTGTGTAAATAGCTGGGCCTGGGGTCTATTTATAAAGTCATCTGGAGTGGCCCTTAGCTGGGGTTAGCACAGACCTTCCTTCCTGACACACACATACACACTCCCATGCACGCATGCACACACAAACACACAAGCACATACATGCGCACACACACAAATGAACGCACGCACTCACACACGCTGAGGATTTGTGGTTTTTCTATTTAATTGGTATACAGTTCAGTCTGCGCACTATCAACCAATAAATGCTGCTACGTAACTGGTAGCATTGGCTTTGCATTCAATTAGGGGTCAAGTCTACATAGGCTACTGACAGGCTAACAGCATTGCATGGTTGGGTCTGTGCTATTAGAGTAACATTCAGGGAGGTCATTTTTCATCCGTTGGCATCATTCGGGACAGATCCAGAGTTCCTTCTGCTGCAGGGTATAGTTATTGTACTCAGGGGGACAGTTAATCAGGTCATGGAGGCAGATCTCTCCACAGCAGGTTATTATATTTGTCAGTTGTTGCTAAGGCAGTGACATAACTTTAAAAGGAGCCTGTCCTGTAGTTAGGTGTTAGGGTCAGTTTTTGCTAAGGCAGTGACATAACTTTAAAAGGAGCCTGTCCTGTAGTTAGGTGTTAGGGTCAGTTGTTGCTAACTTCAGCAGTGTAATGATGGTGCCTGATTGACCTGCTTCTAATGAAACACCCCGATAAGCTCTAATTCCTAACGTGGGTGAAGAGGGCAGATAGGGGCCATATGAGATTGAATACTGAGCTTGGAACAGCCAGGGTATTAGGTATTATTTATTGCTAACGGTAGCCAAGTGTGTGTGTGTGTGTGTGTGTGTGTGTGTGTGTGTGTGTGTGTGTGTGTGTGTGTGTGTGTGTGTGTGTGTGTGTGTGTGTGTGTGTGTGTGTGTGTGTGTGTGTGTGTGTGTGTGTGTGTGTGTGTGTGTGTGTGTGTGTGTGTGTGTGTGTGTGTGTGTGTGTGTGTGTGTGTGTGTGTGTGTGTGTGTGTGTGTGTGTGTGTGTGTGTGTGTGTGTGTGTGTGTGTGTGTGTGTGTGTGTGTGTGTGTGTGTGTGTGTGTGTGTGTGTGTGTGTGTGTGTGTGTGTGTGTGTGTGTGTGTGTGTGTGTGTGTGTGTGTGTGTGTGTGTGCGTGCGTGCGTGCGTGCGTGCGTGCGTGTGTGTGTGTGTGTGTCCACATCTCTAGTTCCAGTACTGGCTTCATCCTGTCCCAAGGTCTTAAAGGTCCAATGCAGCTGTTTTTATGTCGATATCAAATAATTTCTGGGTAACAATTCAATACCTTACTGTGATTGTTTTCAATGATCTCAGTGATCACTGTCCTACTGCATTTATTAGCGATACCAAACAGATTAACACTGATCCTCAAATAATTCCAACAAGCTTTCTTCACAATGTATTACTCTGACATTTCCTCTGTCAGCCACAGTGCCTTGCAAAAGTATTCACACCCCTTGGCGTTTTTCCTATTTTGTTGTATTACAACCTGTAATGTAAATTGATTTTTATTTGGATTTCATGTAATGGACATATACAAAATAGTCCAAATTGGCGAAGTGAAATTAATAAAATAACTTGTTTCAAAAAAATAAAAATAATGTAAAACGGAGAAGTGGTGCGTGCATATGTATTCACCCCCTTTGCTATGAAGCCCCCAAATAAGATCTTACCTTCAGAAGTCACATAATTGGTTAAATAAAGTCCACCTGTGTGCAATCTGTCACATGATCTCAGTATATATACACCTGTTCTGAAAGGCCCCAGAGTCTGCAACACCACTAAGCAAGGGGCACCACCAAGCAAGCGGCACTATGAAGACCAAGGAGCTCTCCAAACAGGTTGCAGGCCAGCTCAGGTTTGGGTTATAAAAAAACATCCGAAACTTTGAACATCCCACGGAGCACCATTAAATCCATTATTAAAAATGAAAAGAATATGGCACCACAACAATCCTGCCAAGTGAGGGCCGCCCACCTAAACTCACGGACCAGGCAAGGAGGGCATTAATCAGAGAGGAAACAAAGAGACCAAAGATTACCCTGAAGGAGCTGCAAAGCTCCACAGTGGAGACTGGAGTATCTGTGCATAGGACCACTTTAAAACTTACACTCCACAGAGCTGGAAGAGTTGCCAGAAAAAGCCATTGCTTAAAGAAATACATTTGCAGACACGCTTGTTGTTCACCAAAAGGCATATGGGAGACTCCCCAAACATATGGAAGAAGGTATTCTTGTCAGATGAGACTAAAATTGAGCTTTTTGGTCATCAAGGAAAGTGCTATGTCTGGTGCAAACCCAACACCTCTCATCAGCCCGAGAACAACATGATTTTCATCGACAGGGACTGGAAAACTGGTCAGAATTAAAGGAATGGTGGATGGCGCTAAATACAGGGAAATTCTTGAGGGAAACCTGTTTCAGTCTTCCAGAGATTTGAGACTGGGACGGAGGTTCACCCTCCAGGAGGACAATGACACTAAGCATACTGCTAAAGCAACACTCACGTGGTTTAAGGGGAAACATTTAAATGTCTTGGAATGGCCTACTCAAAGCTCAGACCTCAATCCAATTGAGAATCTGTGGTATGACTTAAAGAATGCTGTATACCAGCGGAACCCATCCAACTTGAAGGAGCTGGAGCAGTTTTGCCTTGAAAAATGGGGCAAAAATCCCAATGGCTAGATGTGCCAAGCTTATAGAGACATAACCCTCAGAGACTTGCATCTGTAATTGCTGCAAAAGGTGGCTCTACAAAGTATTGACTTTTGGGGGGTGAATAGTTATGCACCTGTTATTTCCTGTTTGCTTCACAATAAAAATATTTTACATCTTAAAAGTGGTAGGCATGTTGTGTAAATCAAATGATACAAACCCTCCAAAAATCTATCTGAATTCAAGGTTGTAAGGCAACAAAATAGGAAAAATTCCAAGGCCTGGGCCAAGGCTGGGTCAAGTATAGAAAAAATGACTCTGTAGCTGATTTGCAGCTTCTCAGGCAATTGGGAAATTGATGCACTTTCAGAAAACTATTGCTTATTGATGTGTATAGATATGTAAAGTAAAACTGTTGTTTATTGATGTGTATATAGATATGTAAAGGGAAACTGTTGTTTATTGATGTGTATATAGATATGTATAGTGAAACTGTTGTTTATTGATGTGTTGTTTATTGATGTGTTGTTTATTGATGTGTATATAGATATGTATAGTGTAACTGTTGTTTATTGATGTGTTGTTTATTGATGTGTTGTTTATTGATGTGTATATAGATATGTATAGTGTAACTGTTGTTTATTGATGTGTATATAGATATGTATAGTGAAACTGTTGTTTATTGATGTGTATATAGATATGTATAGTGTAATGGTTGTTTATTGATGTGTTGTTTATTGATGTGTATATAGATATGTATAGTAAAACTGTTGTTTATTGATGTGTTGTTTATTGATGTGTATATAGATATGTATAGTGAAACTGTTGTTTATTGATGTGTTGTTTATTGATGTGTATATAGATATGTATAGTAAAACTGTTGTTTATTGATGTGTATATAGATATGTATAGTAAAACTGTTGTTTATTGATGTGTATATAGATATATATAGTGTAACTGTTGTTCATTGATGTGTATATAGATATGTAAAGGGAAACTGTTGTTTATTGATGTGTATATAGATATGTATAGTGAAACTGTTGTTTATTGATGTGTTGTTTATTGATGTGTTGTTTATTGATGTGTATATAGATATGTATAGTGAAACTGTTGTTTATTGATGTGTATATAGATATGTATAGTAAAACTGTTGTTTATTGATGTGTATATAGATATGTATAGTAAAACTGTTGTTTATTGATGTGTATATAGATATGTAAAGGGAAACTGTTGTTTATTGATGTGTATATAGATATGTATAGTGAAACTGTTGTTTATTGATGTGTTGTTTATTGATGTGTTGTTTATTGATGTGTATATAGATATGTATAGTGAAACTGTTGTTTATTGATGTGTATATAGATATGTATAGTAAAACTGTTGTTTATTGATGTGTATATAGATATGTATAGTAAAACTGTTGTTTATTGATGTGTATATAGATATGTATAGTAAAACTGTTGTTTATTGATGTGTATATAGATATGTATAGTAAAACTGTTGTTTATTGATGTGTTGATTATTGATGTGTATATAGATATGTATAGTGAAACTGTTGTTTATTGATGTGTATATAGATATGTATAGTGAAACTGTTGTTTATTGATGTGAATATAGATATATATAGTGTAATGGATGTTTATTGATGTGTATATAGATATATATAGTGTAATGGTTGTTTATTGATGTGTATATAGATATGTATAGTGAAACTGTTGTTTATTGATGTGTTGTTTATTGATATGTATATAGATATGTATAGTGAAACTGCTGTTTATTGATGTGTATATAGATCTATATAGTGTAATGGTTGTTTATTGATGTGTATATAGATATGTATAGTGAAACTGTTGTTTATTGATGTGTTGTTTATTGATGTGTATATAGATATATATAGTGTAATGGTTGTTTATTGATGTGTATATAGATATGTATAGTGAAACTGTTGTTTATTGATGTGTTGTTTATTGATGTGTATATAGATATGTATAGTAAAACTGTTGTTTATTGATGTGATGTTTATTGATGTGTATATAGATATGTATAGTAAAACTGTTGTTTATTGATATGTATATAGATATGTATAGTGAAACTGTTGTTTATTGATGTGTATATAGATATGTATAGTGAAACTGTTGTTTATTGATGTGTTGTTTATTGATGTGTATATAGATATATATAGTGTAATGGTTGTTTATTGATGTGTATATAGATATGTATAGTGAAACTGTTGTTTATTGATGTGTATATAGATATATATAGTGTAATGGTTGTTTATTGATGTGTATATAGATATGTATAGTAAAACTCTTGTTTATTGATGTGTTGTTTATTGATGTGTATATAGATATGTATAGTGTAATGGTTGTTTATTGATGTGTATATAGATATATATAGTGTAATGGTTGTTTATTGATGTGTATATAGATATGTATAGTGAAACTGTTGTTTATTGATGTGTTGTTTATTGATGTGTATATAGATATATATAGTGTAATGGTTGTTTATTGATGTGTATATAGATATGTATAGTAAAACTGTTGTTTATTGATGTGTTGTTTATTGATGTGTATATAGATATGTATAGTAAAACTGTTGTTTATTGATGTGTATATAGATATGTATAGTAAAACTGTTGTTTATTGATGTGTTGTTTATTGATGTGTATATAGATATGTATAGTAAAACTGTTGTTTATTGATGTGTATATAGATATGTATAGTGAAACTGCTGTTTATTGATGTGTATATAGATATGTATAGTAAAACTGTTGTTTATTGATGTGTATATAGATATGTATAGTGAAACTGTTGTTTATTGATGTGTATATAGATATGTATAGTGAAACTGTTGTTTATTGATGTGTATATAGATATGTATAGTGAAACTGCTGTTTATTGATGTGTATATAGATATGTATAGTAAAGCTGTTGTTTATTGATGTGTTGTTTATTGATGTGTATATAGATATGTATAGTGAAACTGTTGTTTATTGATGTGTATATAGATATGTATAGTGAAACTGTTGTTTATTGATGTGTTGATTATTGATGTGTATATAGATATGTATAGTGAAACTGTTGTTTATTGATGTGTATATAGATATGTATAGTGAAACTGCTGTTTATTGATGTGTATATAGATCTATATAGTGTAATGGTTGTTTATTGATGTGTATATAGATATATATAGTGTAATGGTTGTTTATTGATGTGTATATAGATATGTATAGTGAAACTGTTGTTTATTGATGTGTTGTTTATTGATGTGTATATAGATATATATAGTGTAATGGTTGTTTATTGATGTGTATGTAGATATGTATAGTAAAACTGTTGTTTATTGATGTGTTGTTTATTGATGTGTATATAGATATGTATAGTAAAACTGTTGTTTATTGATGTGTATATAGATATGTATAGTAAAACTGTTGTTTATTGATGTGTTGTTTATTGATGTGTATATAGATATGTATAGTAAAACTGTTGTTTATTGATGTGTATATAGATATGTATAGTGAAACTGCTGTTTATTGATGTGTATATAGATATGTATAGTGAAACTGTTGTTTATTGATGTGTTGTTTATTGATGTGTATATAGATATGTATAGTAAAACTGTTGTTTATTGATGTGTATATAGATATGTATAGTGAAACTGTTGTTTATTGATGTGTATATAGATATGTATAGTGAAACTGCTGTTTATTGATGTGTATATAGATATGTATAGTAAAACTGTTGTTTATTGATGTGTTGTTTATTGATGTGTATATAGATATGTATAGTGAAACTGTTGTTTATTGATGTGTATATAGATATATATAGTAAAACTGTTGTTTATTGATGTGTATATAGATATGTATAGTGAAACTGCTGTTTATTGATGTGTATATAGATATGTATAGTAAAACTGTTGTTTATTGATGTGTATATAGATATGTATAGTGAAACTGTTGTTTATTGATGTGTATATAGATATGTATAGTGAAACTGTTGTTTATTGATGTGTTGATTATTGATGTGTATATAGATATGTTTAGTGAAACTGTTGTTTATTGATGTGTTGTTTATTGATGTGTATATAGATATGTATAGTGAAACTGTTGTTTATTGATGTGTATATAGATATGTATAGTGAAACTGTTGTTTATTGATGTGTATATAGATATGTATAGTGAAACTGTTGTTTATTGATGTGTATATAGATATGTATAGTGAAACTGTTGTTTATTGATGTGTATATAGATATGTATAGTGAAACTGTTGTTTATTGATGTGTATATAGATATGTATAGTGAAACTGTTGTTTATTGATGTGTATATAGATATGTATAGTGAAACTGTTGTTTATTGATGTGTTGTTTATTGATGTGTATATAGATATGTATAGTGAAACTGTTGTTTATTGATGTGTATATAGATATGTATAGTGAAACTGTTGTTTATTGATGTGTATATAGATATGTATAGTGTAATGGTTGTTTATTGATGTGTATATAGATATGTATAGTGAAACTGTTGTTTATTGATGTGTATATAGATATGTATAGTGAAACTGTTGTTAATTGATGTGTTGTTTATTGATGTGTATATAGATATGTATAGTGAAACTGTTGTTTATTGATGTGTATATAGATATGTATAGTGAAACTGTTGTTTATTGATGTGTATATAGATATGTATAGTAAAACTGCTGTTTATTGATGTGTATATAGATATGTATAGTGAAACTGTTGTTTATTGATGTGTTGTTTATTGATGTGTATATAGATATATATAGTGTAATGGTTGTTTATTGATGTGTATATAGATATGTATAGTGAAACTGTTGTTTATTGATATGTATATAGATATGTATAGTGAAACTGTTGTTTATTGATGTGTATATAGATATGTATAGTGTAACTGTTGTTTATTGATGTGTATATAGATATGTATAGTAAAACTGCTGTTTATTGATGTGTATATAGATATGTATAGTGAAACTGTTGTTTATTGATGTGTTGTTTATTGATGTGTATATAGATATATATAGTGTAATGGTTGTTTATTGATGTGTATATAGATATGTATAGTGAAACTGTTGTTTATTGATGTGTTGTTTATTGATGTGTATATAGATATGTATAGTGAAACTGTTGTTTATTGATGTGTATATAGATATGTATAGTGAAACTGTTGTTTATTGATGTGTATATAGATATATATAGTGTAATGGTTGTTTATTGATGTGTATATAGATATATATAGTGTAATGGATGTTTATTGATGTGTATATAGATATGTATAGTAAAACTGTTGTTTATTGATGTGTTGTTTATTGATATGTAAATAGATATGTATAGTGAAACTGTTGTTTATTGATGTGTATATAGATATGTATAGTGAAACTGTTGTTTATTGATGTGTATATAGATATGTATAGTGAAACTGTTGTTTATTGATGTGTTGTTTAGTGATGTGTATATAGATATGTATAGTAAAACTGTTGTTTATTGATGTGTATATAGATATGTATAGTGAAACTGTTGTTTATTGATGTGTATATAGATATGTATAGTGAAACTGTTGTTTATTGATGTGTATATAGATATGTATAGTGAAACTGCTGCTTATTGATGTGTATATAGATATGTATAGTAAAACTGTTGTTTATTGATGTGTTGTTTATTGATATGTATATAGATATGTATAGTAAAACTGTTGTTTATTGATGTGTATATAGATATGTATAGTGAAACTGTTGTTTATTGATGTGTATATAGATATGTATAGTGAAACTGTTGTTTATTGATGTGTATATAGATATGTATAGTGAAACTGCTGCTTATTGATGTGTATATAGATATGTATAGTAAAACTGTTGTTTATTGATGTGTTGTTTATTGATATGTATATAGATATGTATAGTGAAACTGTTGTTTATTGATGTGTATATAGATATGTATAGTGAAACTGTTGTTTATTGATGTGTATATAGATATGTATAGTGAAACTGCTGTTTATTGATGTGTATATAGATATGTATAGTAAAACTGTTGTTTATTGATGTGTATATAGATATGTATAGTGAAACTGTTGTTTATTGATGTGTATATAGATATGTATAGTGAAACTGTTGTTTATTGATGTGTATATAGATATGTATAGTGAAACTGTTGTTTATTGATGTGTATATAGATATGTATAGTGAAACTGTTGTTTATTGATGTGTTGTTTATTGATGTGTATATAGATATGTATAGTGAAACTGTTGTTTATTGATGTGTATATAGATATGTATAGTGAAACTGTTGTTTATTGATGTGTTGTTTATTGATGTGTATATAGATATGTATATTGAAACTGTTGTTTATTGATGTGTTGTTTATTGATGTGTATATAGATATGTATAGTAAAACTGTTGTTTATTGATGTGTATATAGATATGTATAGTGAAACTGTTGTTTATTGATGTGTATATAGATATGTATAGTGAAACTGTTGTTTATTGATGTGTATATAGATATGTATAGTGAAACTGTTGTTTATTGATGTGTATATAGATATGTATAGTGAAACTGTTGTTTATTGATGTGTATATAGATATGTATAGTGAAACTGTTGTTTATTGATGTGTATATAGATATGTATAGTGTAATGGTTGTTTATTGATGTGTATATAGATATGTATAGTGAAACTGTTGTTTATTGATGTGTATATAGATATGTATAGTGAAACTGTTGTTAATTGATGTGTTGTTTATTGATGTGTATATAGATATGTATAGTGAAACTGTTGTTTATTGATGTGTATATAGATATGTATAGTGAAACTGTTGTTTATTGATGTGTATATAGATATGTATAGTAAAACTGCTGTTTATTGATGTGTATATAGATATGTATAGTGAAACTGTTGTTTATTGATGTGTTGTTTATTGATGTGTATATAGATATATATAGTGTAATGGTTGTTTATTGATGTGTATATAGATATGTATAGTGAAACTGTTGTTTATTGATGTGTATATAGATATGTATAGTGAAACTGTTGTTTATTGATGTGTATATAGATATGTATAGTGAAACTGTTGTTTATTGATGTGTATATAGACATGTATAGTAAAACTGCTGTTTATTGATGTGTATATAGATATATATAGTGTAATGGTTGTTTATTGATGTGTTAATAGATATATATAGTGTAATGGTTGTTTATTGATGTGTATATAGATATATATAGTGTAATGGTTGTTTATTGATGTGTATATAGATATATATAGTGTAATGGTTGTTTATTGATGTGTATATAGATATATATAGTGTAATGGTTGTTTATTGATGTGTATATAGATATATATAGTGTAATGGATGTTTATTGATGTGTATATAGATATGTATAGTGAAACTGTTGTTTATTGATGTGTTGTTTATTGATGTGTATATAGATATGTATAGTGAAACTGTTGTTTATTGATGTGTATATAGATATGTATAGTGAAACTGCTGTTTATTGATGTGTATATAGATATGTATAGTAAAACTGCTGTTTATTGATGTGTATATAGATATGTATAGTGAAACTGTTGTTTATTGATGTGTTGTTTATTGATGTGTATATAGATATATATAGTGTAATGGTTGTTTATTGATGTGTATATAGATATGTATAGTGAAACTGTTGTTTATTGATGTGTATATAGATATGTATAGTGAAACTGTTGTTTATTGATGTGTATATAGATATGTATAGTGAAACTGTTGTTTATTGATGTGTATATAGACATGTATAGTACATCTGCTGTTTATTGATGTGTATATAGATATATATAGTGTAATGGATGTTTATTGATGTGTATATAGATATGTATAGTAAAACTGTTGTTTATTGATGTGTTGTTTATTGATATGTATATAGATATGTATAGTGAAACTGTTGTTTATTGATGTGTATATAGATATGTATAGTGAAACTGTTGTTTATTGATGTGTATATAGATATGTATAGTGAAACTGTTGTTTATTGATGTGTTGTTTATTGATGTGTATATAGATATGTATAGTAAAACTGTTGTTTATTGATGTGTATATAGATATGTATAGTAAAACTGTTGTTTTTTGATGTGTATATAGATATGTATAGTGAAACTGCTGTTTATTGATGTGTATATAGATATGTATAGTGAAACTGTTGTTTATTGATGTGTATATAGATATGTATAGTGAAACTGTTGTTTATTGATGTGTATATAGATATGTATAGTGAAACTGCTGCTTATTGATGTGTATATAGATATGTATAGTAAAACTGTTGTTTATTGATGTGTTGTTTATTGATATGTATATAGATATCTATAGTGAAACTGTTGTTTATTGATGTGTATATAGATATGTATAGTGAAACTGTTGTTTATTGAGGTGTTGTTTATTGATATGTATATAGATATGTATAGTGAAACTGTTGTTTATTGATGTGTATATAGATATGTATAGTAAAACTGTTGTTTATTGATGTGTTGTTTATTGATATGTATATAGATATGTATAGTGAAACTGTTGTTTATTGATGTGTATATAGATATGTATAGTGAAACTGTTGTTTATTGATGTGTATATAGATATGTATAGTGAAACTGTTGTTTATTGATGTGTATATAGATATGTATAGTGAAACTGTTGTTTATTGATGTGTTGTTCATTGATGTGTATATAGATATGTATAGTGAAACTGTTGTTTATTGATGTGTATATAGATATGTATAGTGAAACTGTTGTTTATTGATGTGTTGTTTATTGATGTGTATATAGATATGTATAGTGAAACTGTTGTTTATTGATGTGTATATAGATATGTATAGTAAAACTGTTGTTTATTGATGTGTTGTTTATTGATGTGTTGTTTATTGATGTGTATATAGATATGTATAGTAAAACTGTTGTTTATTGATGTGTTGTTTATTGATGTGTTGTTTATTGATGTGTATATAGATATGTATAGTGTAACTGTTGTTCATTGATGTGTATATAGATATGTATAGTGAAACTGTTGTTCATTGATGTGTATATAGATATGTATAGTGAAACTGTTGTTTATTGATGTGTATATAGATATGTATAGTAAAACTGATGTTTATTGATGTGTATATAGATATGTATAGTGAAACTGTTGTTTATTGATGTGTATATAGATATGTATAGTAAAACTGTTGTTTATTGATGTGTATATAGATATGTATAGTAAAACTGTTGTTTATTGATGTGTATATAGATATGTATAGTGAAACTGTTGTTTATTGATGTGTTGTTTATTGATGTGTATATAGATATGTATAGTGAAACTGATGTTTATTGATGTGTATATAGATATGTATAGTAAAACTGTTGTTTATTGATGTGTATATAGATATGTATAGTGTAATGGATGTTTATTGATGTGTATATAGATATATATAGTGAAACTGTTGTTTATTGATGTGTATATAGATATGTATAGTGAAACTGATGTTTATTGATGTGTATATAGATATGTATAGTAAAACTGTTGTTTATTGATGTGTATATAGATATGTATAGTGTAATGGATGTTTATTGATGTGTATATAGATATATATAGTAAAACTGTTGTTTATTGATGTGTATATAGATATGTATAGTGAAACTGATGTTTATTGATGTGTATATAGATATGTATAGTGAAACTGTTGTTTATTGAGGTGTATATAGATATGTATAGTAAAACTGTTGTTTATTGATGTGTTGTTTATTGATATGTATATAGATATCTATAGTGAAACTGTTGTTTATTGATGTGTATATAGATATGTATAGTGAAACTGTTGTTTATTGAGGTGTTGTTTATTGATATGTATATAGATATGTATAGTGAAACTGTTGTTTATTGATGTGTATATAGATATGTATAGTAAAACTGTTGTTTATTGATGTGTTGTTTATTGATATGTATATAGATATGTATAGTGAAACTGTTGTTTATTGATGTGTATATAGATATGTATAGTGAAACTGTTGTTTATTGATGTGTATATAGATATGTATAGTGAAACTGTTGTTTATTGATGTGTATATAGATATGTATAGTGAAACTGTTGTTTATTGATGTGTTGTTTATTGATGTGTATATAGATATGTATAGTGAAACTGTTGTTTATTGATGTGTATATAGATATGTATAGTAAAACTGTTGTTTATTGATGTGTTGTTTATTGATGTGTTGTTTATTGATGTGTATATAGATATGTATAGTAAAACTGTTGTTTATTGATGTGTTGTTTATTGATGTGTTGTTTATTGATGTGTATATAGATATGTATAGTGTAACTGTTGTTCATTGATGTGTATATAGATATGTATAGTGAAACTGTTGTTCATTGATGTGTATATAGATATGTATAGTGAAACTGTTGTTTATTGATGTGTATATAGATATGTATAGTAAAACTGATGTTTATTGATGTGTATATAGATATGTATAGTGAAACTGTTGTTTATTGATGTGTATATAGATATGTATAGTAAAACTGTTGTTTATTGATGTGTATATAGATATGTATAGTAAAACTGTTGTTTATTGATGTGTATATAGATATGTATAGTGAAACTGTTGTTTATTGATGTGTTGTTTATTGATGTGTATATAGATATGTATAGTGAAACTGATGTTTATTGATGTGTATATAGATATGTATAGTAAAACTGTTGTTTATTGATGTGTATATAGATATGTATAGTGTAATGGATGTTTATTGATGTGTATATAGATATATATAGTGAAACTGTTGTTTATTGATGTGTATATAGATATGTATAGTGAAACTGATGTTTATTGATGTGTATATAGATATGTATAGTAAAACTGTTGTTTATTGATGTGTATATAGATATGTATAGTGTAATGGATGTTTATTGATGTGTATATAGATATATATAGTAAAACTGTTGTTTATTGATGTGTATATAGATATGTATAGTGAAACTGATGTTTATTGATGTGTATATAGATATGTATAGTGAAACTGTTGTTTATTGAGGTGTATATAGATATGTATAGTAAAACTGTTGTTTATTGATGTGTTGTTTATTGATATGTATATAGATATCTATAGTGAAACTGTTGTTTATTGATGTGTATATAGATATGTATAGTGAAACTGTTGTTTATTGAGGTGTTGTTTATTGATATGTATATAGATATGTATAGTGAAACTGTTGTTTATTGATGTGTATATAGATATGTATAGTAAAACTGTTGTTTATTGATGTGTTGTTTATTGATATGTATATAGATATGTATAGTGAAACTGTTGTTTATTGATGTGTATATAGATATGTATAGTGAAACTGTTGTTTATTGATGTGTATATAGATATGTATAGTGAAACTGTTGTTTATTGATGTGTATATAGATATGTATAGTGAAACTGTTGTTTATTGATGTGTTGTTCATTGATGTGTATATAGATATGTATAGTGAAACTGTTGTTTATTGATGTGTACATAGATATGTATAGTGAAACTGTTGTTTATTGATGTGTTGTTTATTGATGTGTATATAGATATGTATAGTGAAACTGTTGTTTATTGATGTGTATATAGATATGTATAGTAAAACTGTTGTTTATTGATGTGTTGTTTATTGATGTGTTGTTTATTGATGTGTATATAGATATGTATAGTAAAACTGTTGTTTATTGATGTGTTGTTTATTGATGTGTTGTTTATTGATGTGTATATAGATATGTATAGTGTAACTGTTGTTCATTGATGTGTATATAGATATGTATAGTGAAACTGTTGTTCATTGATGTGTATATAGATATGTATAGTGAAACTGTTGTTTATTGATGTGTATATAGATATGTATAGTAAAACTGATGTTTATTGATGTGTATATAGATATGTATAGTGAAACTGTTGTTTATTGATGTGTATATAGATATGTATAGTAAAACTGTTGTTTATTGATGTGTATATAGATATGTATAGTAAAACTGTTGTTTATTGATGTGTATATAGATATGTATAGTGAAACTGTTGTTTATTGATGTGTTGTTTATTGATGTGTATATAGATATGTATAGTGAAACTGATGTTTATTGATGTGTATATAGATATGTATAGTAAAACTGTTGTTTATTGATGTGTATATAGATATGTATAGTGTAATGGATGTTTATTGATGTGTATATAGATATATATAGTGAAACTGTTGTTTATTGATGTGTATATAGATATGTATAGTGAAACTGATGTTTATTGATGTGTATATAGATATGTATAGTAAAACTGTTGTTTATTGATGTGTATATAGATATGTATAGTGTAATGGATGTTTATTGATGTGTATATAGATATATATAGTAAAACTGTTGTTTATTGATGTGTATATAGATATGTATAGTGAAACTGATGTTTATTGATGTGTATATAGATATGTATAGTAAAACTGTTGTTTATTGATGTGTTGTTTATTGATGTGTATATAGATATGTATAGTGAAACTGTTGTTTATTGATGTGTATATAGATATATATAGTGAAACTGTTGTTTATTGAGGTGTATATAGATATGTATAGTGAAACTGTTGTTTATTGATGTGTATATAGATATGTATAGTGTAATGGTTGTTTATTGATGTGTATATAGATATGTATAGTGAAACTGTCGTTCATTGATGTGTATATAGATATGTATAGTGAAACTGTTGTTTATTGAGGTGTATATAGATATGTATAGTGAAACTGTTGTTTATTGATGTGTATATAGATATGTATAGTGAAACTGTTGTTTATTGATGTGTTGTTTATTGATGTGTATATAGATATGTATAGTGTAACTGTTGTTCATTGATGTGTATATAGATATGTATAGTGAAACTGCTGTTTATTGATGTGTATATAGATATGTATAGTGAAACTGTTGTTTATTGATGTGTATATAGATATGTATAGTGAAACTGTTGTTTATTGAGGTGTATATAGATATGTATAGTGTAACTGTTGTTCATTGATGTGTATATAGATATGTATAGTGAAACTGCTGTTTATTGATGTGTATATAGATATGTATAGTGAAACTGTTGTTTATTGATGTGTTGTTTATTGATGTGTATATAGATATGTATAGTGAAACTGTTGTTTATTGATGTGTATATAGATATGTATAGTGAAACTGTTGTTTATTGATGTGTATATAGATATGTATAGTGAAACTGTTGTTTATTGATGTGTTGTTTATTGATGTGTATATAGATATGTACAGTGAAACTGTTGTTCATTGATGTGTATATAGATATATATAGTGTAACTGTTGTTTATTGATGTGTTGTTTATTGATGTGTATATAGATATGTATAGTGAAACTGTTGTTTATTGATGTGTTGTTTATTGATGTGTATATAGATATGTATAGTGAAACTGTTGTTTATTGATGTGTATATAGATATGTTTAGTGAAACTGTTGTTTATTGATGTGTTGTTTATTGATATGTATATAGATATGTATAGTGAAACTGTTGTTTATTGATGTGTATATAGATATGTATAGTGAAACTGTTGTTTATTGATGTGTATATAGATATGTATAGTAAAACTGTTGTTTATTGATGTGTTGTTTATTGATGTGTATATAGATATGTATAGTAAAACTGTTGTTTATTGATGTGTATATAGATATGTATAGTGAAACTGTTGTTTATTGATGTGTATATAGATATGTATAGTGAAACTGTTGTTTATTGATGTGTTGTTTATTGATGTGTATATAGATATGTATAGTGAAACTGTTGTTTATTGATGTGTATATAGATATGTATAGTGTAACTGTTGTTTATTGATGTGTATATAGATATGTAAAGTAAAACTGTTGTTTATTGATGTGTTGTTCATTGATGTGTATATAGATATGTATAGTAAAACTGTTGTTTATTGATGTGTTGTTTATTGATGTGTATATAGATATGTATAGTAAAACTGTTGTTTATTGATGTGTATATAGATATGTATAGTAAAACTGTTGTTTATTGATGTGTATATAGATATGTATAGTGAAACTGTTGTTTATTGATGTGTATATAGATATGTATAGTAAAACTGTTGTTTATTGATGTGTATATAGATATGTATAGTGAAACTGCTGTTTATTGATGTGTATATAGATATGTATAGTGAAACTGTTGTTTATTGATGTGTATATAGATATGTATAGTAAAACTGTTGTTTATTGATGTGTTGTTTATTGATGTGTACATAGATATGTATAGTAAAACTGTTGTTTATTGATGTGTATATAGATATGTATAGTGAAACTGCTGTTTATTGATGTGTTGTTTATTGATGTGTATATAGATATGTATAGTAAAACTGTTGTTTATTGATGTGTATATAGATATGTATAGTAAAACTGTTGTTTATTGATGTGTATATAGATATGTATAGTGAAACTGTTGTTTATTGATGTGTATATAGATATGTATAGTGAAACTGTTGTTTATTGATGTGTATATAGATATGTATAGTGAAACTGTTGTTTATTGAGGTGTATATAGATATGTATAGTGTAACTGTTGTTCATTGATGTGTATATAGATATGTATAGTGAAACTGTTGTTTATTGATGTGTATATAGATATGTATAGTGAAACTGCTGTTTATTGATGTGTTGTTTATTGATGTGTATATAGATATGTATAGTGAAACTGTTGTTTATTGATGTGTATATAGATATGTATAGTGAAACTGTTGTTTATTGATGTGTATATAGATATGTATAGTGAAACTGTTGTTTATTGATGTGTATATAGATATGTATAGTGAAACTGTTGTTTATTGATGTGTATATAGATATGTATAGTGAAACTGTTGTTCATTGATGTGTATATAGATATATATAGTGTAACTGTTGTTTATTGATGTGTTGTTTATTGATGTGTATATAGATATGTATAGTGAAACTGTTGTTTATTGATGTGTATATAGATATGTTTAGTGAAACTGTTGTTTATTGATGTGTTGTTTATTGATATGTATATAGATATGTATAGTAAAACTGTTGTTTATTGATGTGTATATAGATATGTATAGTGAAACTGTTGTTTATTGATGTGTATATAGATATGTATAGTGAAACTGTTGTTTATTGATGTGTATATAGATATGTATAGTAAAACTGTTGTTTATTGATGTGTTGTTTATTGATGTGTATATAGATATGTATAGTAAAACTGTTGTTTATTGATGTGTATATAGATATGTATAGTGAAACTGTTGTTTATTGATGTGTATATAGATATGTATAGTGAAACTGTTGTTTATTGATGTGTATATAGATATGTATAGTGAAACTGTTGTTTATTGATGTGTTGTTTATTGATGTTTGACAGATCATCCTTGTAAATAAGAATTAGTTCTTAATTGACTTACTTGTATAAATAATAAAGGTGATATTTAAAAAACATGTAAACAGTCAAAAAGAAACAAAACTAGCTTCTTAGCAAAGAGCCATTTCTGGGTGGGGAGGCGACACTGAAAAAGCTGTTATTGGCAGAGAGGTTTGGACTGCACATCAATCAACATTTTTGTAAATGTGCCAGATATAGCCAGCTAGCTAATTGATAACTGGAGAGTCTTGGCAGGTAGATACACAAAAATACATTTTGTTACATTACAGCCTTATTCTAAAATGTATTTTTTTTTTAAATCTCATCAATCTACACACAATACCGCATAATGACAAATTCTGGGTGGGGAGGCGACACTGAAAAAGCTGTTATTGGCAGAGAGGTTTGGACTGCACACCAGAGTGTTGCTACACAGTAATTTTCAGGTCTCTCCAGAGATGTTCAATTGGGTTCAAGTCCTGGCTCTGGCTGGGCCACTCAAGGACATTCAAAGACTCCTGCATTGTCTTGGCTGTGTGCCTAGGGTCTTTGTCCTGTTGGAAGGTGAATCTTCACCCTCGTTTGAGGTCCTGAGCGCTCTGGAACAGGTTTTCATCAAGGATCTCTATGTACTTTGCCTCGATCCTGACTAGTCTCCCATTCTCTGCCGCTGAAAAACATCCCCACAACATGATGCTGCCATACCACCATGCTTCACTGTAGGGATGGTGCCGGGTTTCCTCCAGACATGATGCTGCCACCACCATGCTTCACTGTAGGGATGGTGCCGGGTTTCCTCCAGACATGATGCTGCCACCACCATGCTTCACTGTAGGGATGGTGCCAGGTTTCCTCCAGGGGTGACGCTTGACATTCAGGCCAAAGAGTTCAATCTTGGTTTTATCACACCAGAGAATCTTGTTTCTCATGGTCTGAGAGTCTTTAGATGCCTTTTGGCAAACTCCAAGAGGGCTGTCATGTGCCTTTTACTGAGGAGTGGCTTCCGTCTGGCCACTCTACCATAAAGGCCTGATTGGTGGAGTGCTGTAGAGATGGTTGTCCTTCTGGAAAGTTCTCCCATCTCCACAGAGGAACTCTAGAGCTCTGTCAGAGTGACCATCGGGTTCTTGTTCACCTCCCTGACTAAGGCCCTTCACCTCCGACTGCTCAGTTTGGCCGGGCGAACAGCTCTGGGAAGAGTCTTAGTGGTTCCAAATTTCATCCATTTAAGAATTATGAAGGCCACTGTGTTCTTGGGGACCTTTAATGCTGCAGACATCTTTTGGTACCCTTCCCCAGATCTGTGCCTTGACACAATCCTGTCTCTGAACTCTATGGACAATTCCTTCGACCTCATGGCTTGATTTTTGCTCTGACATGCACTGTCAACTGTGCCTTTCCAAATCATGTCCAATCAATTTAATTTACCACAGATGGACTCCAATAAAGTTGTAGAAACGTCTCAAGGATGATCAATGGAAACAGGATGCACCTGAGCTCAATTTCGAGTCTCATAGCAAAGGATGTGAATACTTATGTAAATAAGGTATTTCTGTGTTTCTTTTTTATAGATTTGCACAAAAAAAGTGTAAACCTGTTTTTGCTTTGTCATTATGGGGTAGTGTGTGTAGATTGCTGAGGATTTTTTTTATTTAATCAATTTTATACTAAGGCTGTAACGTAACAAAATATGGAAAAATAAAAGGAGTCTGAATACTTTCCCGAAGGCTCTGTATATGGTGTCGACAGTGTTCCACAGGGATGCTGGCCCATGTTGACTCCGATGCTTCCCACAGTTGTGTCAAGTAGGCTGGATGACCTTTGGGTGGGGCACCATTCTTGATACACACAGGAAACTATTGAGCTTGAAAAACCCAGCAGCATTGCAGTTCTTAACACACTCAAACGATGCGCCTGGCACCTACTACCATAACCCGTTCAAAAGCACTTAAATATTTGCTATTGCCCATTCATCCTCTGAATGGCACACATACACAATCCATGTCTCAATGTCCAAAGGCTTAAAAAATCCACTTAGTCTATTTTATGAGAATTTGTAAGATTCTTATTTGCATAAAATAGACGGAGACCAGTCTTATCAATAATGGATAGTAGGATTTATTCTCGGAGCGCGCTGCCACGTAACCACGAGCAACAGTTTATATACAAAATATGACATAATTTCATTGCTTCTAGAATAAATCCCGACCGAGACAAAGCAAGTTTAAAAGTTCATTCTGACTCACTAACGCACACACAGGACACACAACATAACTGAATTAACTCTAACCATTATCGATCACCATTTAGCTGACAGTTCTAGTTAACGGAAAACCTGGGAATGCACTCACTACCTTATCTAAAACAAACCAGAGCTAAGTTTCGTCGGTTCAACCATAGGTTAAAGACTTTTTCTGCTTACTTAAAAAAAAACACTCCTAATCTCCTCCAACCTGGCTGGAATGGTATTTATTTAAATGTAATTACCCCCTGTTTCAGGCTCCACAATCCCTCACTTATGAACTCACATTGTTAATCAGATATAATAAAACAGAGTATAAGTTTACTTAGTTACAGTTCTATTTAAAATTGAGATATTGTTTAGTCATTTATTCATAAAATTCCTAACATCAGTGTATATTATATTTAATGAATTATAAACATTTCGGGAACCAAACATTCTAAATGAATGGGGGAATACGTTGGGATTAACAGTAACTTCACTGATGAATATATATTTCACGGGGCATTGATAAACACTGACAAATTGACACAATTAAATAAATAGTGTGCAAGAATTGGTCAGTGGCAATAGTGGAGAGAGACCCCTCCCCTTATTCTGGTCTCCACATTTTAAATGATGCTCCAGACACGTTCCTCACACGTAAGAAGTAACCGCATAAACGTTGTCAAGACGTAGGAGCATTCCCTTCAACTGAAATCATTGGGGTTCAGTATTTCTAACCGTCTCCCTTAAAAGCACACACGACACAAACTAATGGACCTCTTTTGAGGTCTGGGAAAAATCTCAGAAATGTTGCTTTTTAGAGAAGTTACCCTTTAATTCAAGTGTGCAGGCACCTAGCACTATTGTTTGGTGTTTCTGTAGCACATGAGATGGAATTTGTCAAATAAATGGCCACTGGATTGACGCAAATAACATCATGGTATCATTCTGCAGTGGGGTAAAGTACTTAGGTAGTAATACTTGAAGCTACTACTTAAGTAGTTTTGGGGGGCATCTGTACTTTACTATTTATATTTTTGACAACTTTTACTTTTACTTCACTACATTCTTAAAGAAAAGTATGTACTTTTTACTCCATACATTTTCCCGGACACGAAAAAGTACTCGTTACATTTTCAATCCTTAGCAGAACAGAAAAATGGTCCAATTCACACAGTTATTAAGAGAAAATCGCTGGTCATGCCTACTGCCTCTGATCTGGCAGACTCACTGAACACACATACTTTGTTTATTTTTTATTTATTAGAGAACAAGTTGCTTGTTTTGACAGTTGTAAATGGTTTGCTTGAAATTATGTATATACTTTTACTTTAGATACTTAAGTATATTTTAGCAATTACATTTACTTTTGATATTTAAGTATATTTTAAACCAAATACTTTCAGACTTTTACTCAAGTAGGATTTTACCGGGTGACTTTCACTTTTACTTGAGTCATTTTCGGGTATCTTTACTTTTACTCAAGTATGACAATTGGGTACTTTTTCCACCACCGTCATTCTGACAGGTAGGCTTCTTCGTAGCTAGTTAACATTTCATCTACCAGAATATGGTTAGACCTATGGTTAGACCTATTAGCATCGCTGTCATTAGTAAACCTGGACGTTTTATTTCATATTATGACGCATGTCTTACCTTGATTCAAACTAGCCTATAGCCAAAATCCCACCACAGAAAGGTGGAGGCAATTATTATTATTCTAGCAGCTAAATGCATTATCCTAATCATATTAGCAACTCATGATAGTTGTTGCATATTTAAATCCCCCCTCTTTCTAATGGATATTTCCATATCTGTCAATGAAATCTCTTGCGTGTGCGGTGCACATTTCAGAACGGTGTTTCCAGCAAATGCATTTTGGAACATTCATGGGTAGGCCTACTGCCGTGTGTACATTGCTGCTCCTAAAATGTGAATAAGTAAAAGTTTATCAACATAAGCTAAACATTCCGATCTTTTCCATCAGCGCTATAAATTGATACGATGTATAGCTCCACTACACTACTTTAATAAGTATCAGTAGGGATTAGTGCCGCGTTCAAAACTGGGAACTCTGGGGGGAAAAGAACTTCAACTGGGAAAAATCGTTTTGAACGGTCATCCAAGTCGGAATTCCAACTCGGGAACTCGAGCCTCTTTCTGGAGGTCTGACTTTCCGACCTGAAGATCACTGACGTCATTCCCAGTTGTTTTGAACTGGGAAATGTCGGGATGAAAACCTCACACCATCATAAGACACCCCTCAGAGCGCCACCCACAGGAACAGCAGAGGACCAGAAAGGTCCGTTAGACCATCAACTTGACCCCGCCCTTATACATCAAAATCAAATATTACATCACGTTATTCACAGCCTACCACAGAGAAGAGAAGCGTTTTCCCCCGCTTTTTTATGGAAACTCAAAGGAGTCATGCCTCTCTCGATACCTCCTGCTGTATAGGTAACCTCCTGCTGTACCAGTACCTCCTGTATACAGCCTCTCACGATACCTCCTGCTGTACCAGTACCTCCTGTATACAGCCTCTCACGATACCTCCTGCTGTACCAGTACCTCCTGTATACAGCCTCTCACGATACCTCCTGCTGTACCTGTACCTCCTGTATACAGCCTCTCACGATACCTCCTGCTGTACCTGTACCTCCTGTATACAGCCTCTCACGATACCTCCTGCTGTACCTGTACCTCCTGTATACAGCCTCTCACGATACCTCCTGCTGTACCTGTACCTCCTGTATACAGCCTCTCACGATACCTCCTGCTGTACCTGTACCTCCTGTATACAGCCTCTCACGATACCTCCTGCTGTACCTGTACCTCCTGTATACAGCCTCTCACGATACCTCCTGCTGTACCTGTACCTCCTGTATACAGCCTCTCACGATACCTCCTGCTGTACCAGTACCTCCTGTATACAGCCTCTCTAATAATATTTTACTGCTGCTTTTTAATTCTTTGCTATTTGCATTTTTTACTTATTTATTTTTTTACTTATCACTGATTTTTCTTAAAACCGCATTGTTGGTTTTAAGGGCTTTTAAGTAAGCATTTCACTGTAAGGTCTACCTACACCTGTTGTATTCAGCATTTCACTGTAAGGTCTACCTACACCTGTTGTATTCAGCATTTCACTGTAAGGTCTACCTACACCTGTTGTATTCAGCATTTCACTGTAAGGTCTACCTACACCTGTTGTATTCAGCATTTCACTGTAAGGTCTACCTACACCTGTTGTATTCAGCATTTCACTGTAAGGTCTACCTACACCTGTTGTATTCAGCATTTCACTGTAAGGTCTACCTACACCTGTTGTATTCAGCATTTCACTGTAAGGTCTACCTACACCTGTTGTATTCAGCATTTCACTGTAAGGTCTACCTACACCTGTTGTATTCAGCATTTCACTGTAAGGTCTACCTACACCTGTTGTATTCAGCATTTCACTGTAAGGTCTACCTACACCTGTTGTATTCAGCATTTCACTGTAAGGTCTACCTACACCTGTTGTATTCAGCATTTCACTGTAAGGTCTACCTACACCTGTTGTATTCAGCATTTCACTGTAAGGTCTACCTACACCTGTTGTATTCAGCATTTCACTGTAAGGTCTACCTACACCTGTTGTATTCAGCATTTCACTGTAAGGTCTACCTACACCTGTTGTATTCAGCATTTCACTGTAAGGTCTACCTACACCTGTTGTATTCAGCATTTCACTGTAAGGTCTACCTACACCTGTTGTATTCAGCATTTCACTGTAAGGTCTACCTACACCTGTTGTATTCAGCATTTCACTGTAAGGTCTACCTACACCTGTTGTATTAAGCATTTCACTGTAAGGTCTACCTACACCTGTTGTATTCAGCATTTCACTGTAAGGTCTACCTACACCTGTTGTATTCAGCATTTCACTGTAAGGTCTACCTACACCTGTTGTATTCAGCATTTCACTGTAAGGTCTACCTACACCTGTTGTATTCAGCATTTCACTGTAAGGTCTACCTACACCTGTTGTATTCAGCATTTCACTGTAAGGTCTACCTACACCTGTTGTATTAAGCATTTCACTGTAAGGTCTACCTACACCTGTTGTATTCAGCATTTCACTGTAAGGTCTACCTACACCTGTTGTATTCAGCATTTCACTGTAAGGTCTACCTACACCTGTTGTATTCAGCATTTCACTGTAAGGTCTACCTACACCTGTTGTATTCAGCATTTCACTGTGAGGTCTACTACACCTGTTGTATTCAGCATTTCACTGTAAGGTCTACCTACACCTGTTGTATTCAGCATTTCACTGTAAGGTCTACCTACACCTGTTGTATTCAGCATTTCACTGTAAGGTCTACCTACACCTGTTGTATTCAGCATTTCACTGTAAGGTCTACCTACACCTGTTGTATTCAGCATTTCACTGTAAGGTCTACCTACACCTGTTGTATTCAGCATTTCACTGTAAGGTCTACCTACACCTGTTGTATTCAGCATTTCACTGTAAGGTCTACCTACACCTGTTGTATTCAGCATTTCACTGTAAGGTCTACCTACACCTGTTGTATTCAGCATTTCACTGTAAGGTCTACCTACACCTGTTGTATTCAGCATTTCACTGTAAGGTCTACCTACACCTGTTGTATTCAGCATTTCACTGTAAGGTCTACCTACACCTGTTGTATTCAGCATTTCACTGTAAGGTCTACCTACACCTGTTGTATTCAGCATTTCACTGTAAGGTCTACCTACACCTGTTGTATTCAGCATTTCACTGTAAGGTCTACCTACACCTGTTGTATTCAGCATTTCACTGTAAGGTCTACCTACACCTGTTGTATTCAGCATTTCACTGTAAGGTCTACCTACACCTGTTGTATTCAGCATTTCACTGTAAGGTCTACCTACACCTGTTGTATTCAGCATTTCACTGTAAGGTCTACCTACACCTGTTGTATTCAGCATTTCACTGTAAGGTCTACCTACACCTGTTGTATTCAGCATTTCACTGTAAGGTCTACCTACACCTGTTGTATTCAGCATTTCACTGTAAGGTCTACCTACACCTGTTGTATTCAGCATTTCACTGTAAGGTCTACCTACACCTGTTGTATTCAGCATTTCACTGTAAGGTCTACCTACACCTGTTGTATTCAGCATTTCACTGTAAGGTCTACCTACACCTGTTGTATTCAGCATTTCACTGCAAGGTCTACACCTGTTGTATTCTGCGCATAAAATAGGATTGGATTTGATTTAACCGCCCCAATAGCTTTCCATAGCCCCATACACACACTGCTTGTAACTTTTTTGCTATTTTTATATAGTGACTTAAAATGAAAACTGAGTTGGCTAAAGTTTGAACTGAGGGGACTAAGCCCCCTTTAGTGCCCTCGTGGAGCCAGGTACACGTGTGGATAACCTAGTTGTTTTGCTGATTTTTGACAAAATCCCTAGGTTTGCATATTGGAAAATGTATTATTTAAAAATAACACAAGAAAAAATGTATTAGACATACATAGAGAAGCAAGACGTATATAAATACAAACTGGTTTATTCAGATATTTTTACAACATAAAGTGTCATAGAGTGATCATTATAATACTGCCTTTGTGTTGAAGGATAACTAATTCATGTATTCTCTTAAGAGGCTAGCTGCCCCTAAGCCCACATGCACACTCACGATCATGTTCAAGCACGCACATACACAGGCAGGTATGGCACATGCACGCTCACACACACACATTATATTAAGTTGCATTACACTGTAGAGAACTATTACAAGGTAAAACATACAGCAATATCAAAATACAGTTGTCTCAATTCTATCAATACAGAGTAAGAAATGTTCAGAAAAATATTCAGAATATCAACCTCTATAAAGCAAATATTGTCTTCCAAAATGTACAGTACATCTTAAAAATTCTCAAAACTGTCTAGTATGAAACACTTTATCTCTCCCCTCTTCCCTCCCTCTCCCTCCCTTCCTCCACCGTTCCTGCCTCTCTTATTTTCCTGGCCTCCTTCTCTACCTCCTCTGCTTTCCTCTTCTCCTCTCTCTCCGTCTCAATCAACCAGGGCCCACCCAGGTAGCTGAGGATCTCATCAGGGCCTCCTCGAAGCCTAGGCTGTGGGTTAAGCAGCTCCCTGAAAAGAGACATCAACAGTGGGCTGAAGCCTTCAAACTGTGGGGCCACAGGGTTCGACTTCTGATTCATCTCCAGGCTCAGGATATTGTCCTTTTCCCTTTCACCTTCACACCAAATTACTTCCTGCTCCCCTCTCAGTCCCTTGTTCCTTTCCTCCCTCTCCGTCTCGCGGTCATACCACTCCTTGTACCTCCTGTAGGCGGGGTCGTTGTGCGTGGTCTCTTCCCAGGGAAAGCATCCCGTCAGCAGGCAGTAGACCAGCACGCCCAGGGCCCAGCTGTCTATAGTGGTCTCCACTGTGATCCAAATGTTCTCCTCCTCCTCTCCATTCTCCTCTCTCTGCTCCCTCACTTTCTCAGACTCTTTGGCCTGCTCCACCTCAGGCGTGCAGAAGGGTGAGTCGTACCAGACGGCGCGGATAGTGCAGCCAGTGGGGCGGGCCAGGCCGAAGTCACCCAGTTTGACCCAGCGACAGGTGTGGTCACACAGGAAGATGTTCTCTGGTTTGATGTCCCGGTGGACGAAGCCAATGGAGTGGAGGTGTGAGACGGCACCACTCAGCTGAGACATCACACTCTGGACACACTCTTCATCTACACCCACCTGGAGACAGAGAGAGAAACAACATTATACTGTATATCATTGTTTCATAAATGGTATGACCTGGATTCCTTTTGGGTCATGGTTCAACATAGACGGCTGCTAGGTTCAGTTTACTAGTTAGGTCACACAAAAAGCTTTATGTGGGTCACGATGCAAAAATGTTTGGGAACTACTGTTCTATCACGTTGTCCTCGTCCCACCCAAAGATGCTAAATGGATCTGGGACAGCAAACACTTTGTAATTTTTCACATTTACAAGTTAGACATTTAGCAGATGCTCTTCTTCAGGGCGTCTTACAATTAGTGCTGAAGATACAGTATCTAGGTGAGACAACAACACATCACAATCGTATCAAGGACATTTTCCCTCGACAAAGCATTTACCAGCAAAGTCAGTGCTAGGGTGAAAATAGGTGGGGGGAGGGGGCACCGTGAGAGATATTTAAGATACTCTTCAAAGAGGTAGGGTTTCAGACTATAGGGTAAAAGTTGTTCCACCATTGGGATGCCAGGACAGAGAAGAGCTTTGACTGGGCTGAGCAGGACCTGCCCTCCTGTAGGGGTGGGAGGCCCAAGAGACCAGAGGTGGCAGAACGAAGTGCTCAGGTTGGGATGTAGGGTTTGAACATAGCCTGAAGGTAAGGAGGTGCAGTTCCCCTTGCTGCTCTGTCGGCAAGCACCAGGAAGGTAAGGAGGTGCAGTTCCCCTTGCTGTTCCTTGCTGTTCTGTCGGCAAGCACCAGGGTTTTGAAGAGGATGCAAGCTTATCATCCACTGTAGGTTACTGGCATAGACCGACACAAACAAAGAGTTACTAGATGGGACGAGGTGGAGGCCACTGGAGAGATTCCATTGAAGTCTTTATCATGTACTCACTGACAGAGGAAGAGGGCAACTGGGACCAGGGCAATATGGAACAGTAGAGGTGTTGGCAGACAGAGGTCAGACAGAGGAGGAATTACAATACTGGGTCTGTGTTGTGCACTTAGCTTTAGTGCTTTGACATTGAAATGAAACACCTCTCATGTATGACTGACTCAGAGATTGTATGATCAGATGTATGATTCTAACTGACCTCTGACACGATGACACTGTAGAGGTCTCCATAGAGACCAGCCTGCTGGGCGAAGACGTAGTAGCAGGGGGTGGAGAAGAAGATACCCAGGGCCCGGGTGAGAGAGGGATGAGTGCAATAAGAAAGGGAGAGGTTGTATTCACGCAGGAAAGAGAAGAGGGATGTGGACTGGCGGGGGAAGAACTTCAGAGCCATGGGAGTGCCTGATGGAGAGGAGGAGAGGCCCAAGAAATTATTTAGACATTAAAATCAAGTCAAGTACTGTCAAATACTGTCAAAGTCAAATACTGCACCAAAACATCAATAGATCAATTATAGAGTAAATCATGTTGTCATCACTGTGACCACATTGATAACATAAAAACATCCTGTCAGATTCCATATAGCCCCGGGGATGTCTAATTACATTACTTCCCTATTCCCTGGGGTTTAGATAGAGGAAATCTAATGACTGTTTATGAATGGACAAAGCCATCGATCAAGTGACAAAGTTTTTTATTTACACAAAGATACACCACGAAGATTGACAATTTTCCATTCACTATCATGGGGATCCCATTTTTTGCTAACAATGCCTGCAGTAATGTGGTCGGCCTTCAACTTCCGGGGTTTCAGGGTTGCGGAGAACTGGTTAAAAAAACTAACTAAGAAATTACATTGCCTGCAAAAATATTGTAATCAGAATACATATATTTTGAAAAACTAGATGATTACTTCTTGGATTACTTTTCAATTCAGAAAGGATGCTTGCGATAAAATACAATATGACACCTTTCTGTTTTGTCAATGACATAGCCTAGTGGTTAGAGTGTTGGGCTAGTAACTGAAAAGTTGCAAGTTCGAATCCCTGAGCTGACAAGGTACACATCTGTCCTTCTGCCCCTGAACAAGGCAGTTAACCCACTGTTCCTAGGCCATCATTGAAAATAAGAATTTGTTCTTAACTGACTTGCCTAGTTAAATAAAGGTAAAAAAATTCAGCACCCAATGAGTCTGACCTCAAGTCAGAGACCTCTATGATGACACATAAAATAAGTTTGATGGATAGTTAGTCTTCTTTTAACGCCTCTTTAGGGGAAAGTAATCAGATTACTGAGTTTGGGTAATCCAAAAGTTACAGATTACAATTTTGGACAGGTAACTAGTAACTGTTACGTATGACATTTAGAAAGTAACCCACTCAACCCTGCGTGGCTTCAATGAGAAGGGGCATTCATTCTCCCCTGAGGAAACCCCACAGCAACTCTATCCCCAAGAATGTAGCAAAGCACTTCGTAACAGCAACACTCATGCTAACGGTTGAGTTGACACTATTTAAAGACACCTCTACCCTCACTGTTCACGTGTAGTTTTATCCTCTGAACTGTAACCCCAGACCCCTTCAGACTTATATTTCACTAGAAGCAGAAATAAAATGTTATTAGTCACATGCGCCGAATACAACAGGTATATATATACCATGTGTATCCCGTACTGTGAAATGCTTACTTACTAGCCCCTAGCCAACAGGGCAGTAAAAAAAATATATATAAGAATAAGAGATAAAAGTAACAGGTAATTAAAGAGCAGCAGTATAAAATAACAATATATACAGGGGGTGCCGGTACAGAGTCAATGTGCGGGCGGGGGCACCGGTTAGTTGAGGTAGTTTGTACATGTAGGTAGAGTTATTAAAGGGACTATGGATAGATGACAACAGTGGCAGTGGTGTGGAGAGGGGAAGGGGGGGCAATGCAAATAGTCTGGGTTCATGTTCATGAGTCTTATGGCTTGGGGGTAGAAGCTGTTTAGAAGCCTCTTGGACCTAGACTTGGCGCTCCGGTACCACTTGCCGTGCGGTAGCAGAGAGAACAGTCTATGACTTGGGTGGCCGGAGTCTGACAATGTTTTACCTTTATAACAAGCCATTATACGTGTGTCGTGGACACTAACAAGCCATTATAGGTGTGTTGTGGACACTAACAAGCCATTATAGGTGTGTCGTGGACACTAACAAGCCATTATAGGTGTGTGGTGGACACTAACAAGCCATTATAGGTGTGTCGTGGACACTAACAAGTTTCACGTTTTATTAGCTGTCTGGACGGGATACACATGGTTTATACCGTCCAGCTAAATGCTTACTGCCAGGTTCATTCTCGACAACGCAACAACAATGAGAAATTATAGGAGATAAGAATACGAACATAAAGTAAGTGGCTCAACGGCCTCCCGGGTGGCGCAGTGGTTAAGGGCGCTGTACTGCAGCTCCAGCTGTGCCACCAGAGACTCTCTGTGTCTCTGACTCGCACAATTGGCCTAGTGTCGTTAGGGAGGGGTTGGCCGGTAGGGATATCCTTGTCTCATAGTGCACCAGCGACTCCTGTGGCGGGCTGGGCGCAGTGCGTGCTAACCAAGGTTGCCAGGTGCACTGTGTTTCCTCCGACACATTGGTGCCGCTGGCTTCCGGGTTGGATGTGCCCTGTGTTAAGAAGCAGTGCGGCTTGGTTGGGTTGTGTATCGGAGGACGCATGACTTTCAACCTTTGTCTCTCCTGAGACCATACAGGTGTTGCAGCGATGAGACACGATAGTAGCTACCAAAACAATTGGATACCATGAAATTGGGGAGAAAAACGGGGTAAAATTCAAAAAAAAAAAAGTAAGTGGCTCAGTAGAACAGAATAAATGTTTTAGCATAAGTATAATATCGGAAGGCATCATTTATAACGCCTGCCCACCCCATAACTCTCCAGGACCAGGGTCAGGGACCACCACAGTGACCTCTGGTGCTTTACTGACCTCTCTTCTTGTGGACGGCCAGCATGACCTTGCCGTAGGATCCCTCTCCCAGCAGCTTGACCATCTGGAAGTGGTCGGAGGTCTCCAGAGTGGACATGGACTGGGCTGAGAGGAAACATAGCTCGTCCAGTTCCTGAGCTGCAGCCTGACAGAGAAAACAAGGAAACATGGTCAAATAGGGGGAACATTTTTCTAAGGAGTTGATGTTTCATTTCCAATATCTTGTTACACTCGCAGGAATTGACTAGGTTTATAAGCTACCGCGTTGCATGGTGAATAAAAAAACAACACTGAAAATGGTCAACGAGCAGTGGGAGTAAATACTAAACACATTATGACAAATGCAATATAAATACATTTTGATTTATCAACTTGCTGATACATGTATGCTTGGGTGGATATGGTTCAGTGTCACCATAAAATGTACTGTTACAGGATGTCCATCGACCTCAGGGATTACCATAAAATGTACTGTTACAGGATGTCCAGCGACCTCAGGGATTACCATAAAATGTACTGTTACAGGATGTCCATCGACCTCAGGGATTACCATAAAATGTACTGTTACAGGATGTCCAGCGACCTCAGGGATTACCATAAAATGTACTCTTACAGGATGTCCAGCGACCTCAGGGATTACCATAAAATGTACTGTTACAGGATGTCCAGTGACCTCAGGGATTACCATAAAATGTACTGTTACAGGATGTCCAGCGACCTCAGAGATTACCATAAAATGTACTGTTACAGGATGTCCAGCAACCTCAGGGATTACCATAAAATGTACTGTTACAGGATGTCAGGCGACCTCAGGGATTACCATAAAATGTACTGTTACAGGATGTCCAGCGACCTCAGGGATTACCATAAAATGTGAGAAAATGATGAGATGAGAGATCGGATGAATGTCACATTGGAGCAACCAGAACATGCTGTATGTACATACCTACTGTCCCCTCAGTCCCCTGTGTCTATCATATCATCAGTATGATCCCCTATATACAGTTGAAGTCGGAAGTTTACATACACCTTAGCCAAATACATTTAAACTCAGTTTTTCACAATTTCTGACATGTGAAATGTCAGAATAATAGCAGAGAGAATTATTCATTTCAGCTTTTAATTCTTTCATCACATTCCCAGTGGGTCAGAAATTTAACATACACTCAATATGCAGCTGCCACCCCTGTGCTTCACGGTTGGGATGGTGTTCTTCGGCTTGCAAGCCTCCCCCCTTTTCCTCCAAACATAACGATGGTCATTATGGCCAAACAGTTCTATTTTTGCTTCATCAGACCAGAGGACATTTCTCCAAAAAGTACGATCTTTGTCCCCATGTGCAGTTGCAAACTGTAGTCTGGCTTTTTTATGGCGGTTTTGGAGCAGTGGCTTCTTCCTTGCTGAGCGACCTTTCAGGTTATGTCGATCGATATAGGACTTGTTTTACTGTAGATATAGATACTTTTCTACCTGTTTTCTCCATCATCTTCACAAGGTCCTTTGCTGTTGTTCTGGGATTGATTTGCGCTTTTCGCACCGAAGTACATTCATCTCTAGGAGACAGAACGTGTCTCCTTCCTGAGTGGTATGATGGCTGCGTGGTCCCATGGTGTTTATACTTGCGTACTATTGTTTGTACAGATGAACGTGGTACATTCAGGCGTTTGAAAATTGCTCCCAAGGAAGAACCAAACTTGTGGAGGTCTACAATTTTTTTTCTGAGGTCTTGACTGATCCAATGACGTTTCCCAATTATCACCAATTGCGTAACTTGTTGCTGCAGCAGGTGGAAGACAGTTGCCCCAGACTCACCCACCTGACATTCACTGTGTCCTTGTAACCTGAGGTGATTATGAATGAATCCCTTATTGGTCAATGAATCCCCCTGTCGATAAGAGCTAGCTGTAATTGAAATATTGGCCTCTATGACAGTATTATGAGCTGTCGGAAGACTAACGCTATTAACAGATTTAAAGACAAGTAAAACCAGTAAAGATATAAACACTGGAAGCTGAAAAGCCTCTCTACTATGTGCTCCTTTCTGGACCCGTGTCCGTGGCAACCACTGACACCCCCAACTGAACGCCCCCATATGAAGACATGTCTATATTACAATGTCACTTCACTATGCAGATACTAGTGTCAGAGTGATGTTACTGTATTTACAGACCCATAAACATTATACCATTGTCCATAGAAGTCCAACGCAACATCTGACAGCAGGTTAAATCAAATCAAAAGCAAATCAAAGTTTATGTTATGGTGAGTGAATGAGGACCCAAAAGCGAACTAACTTAAACAGAGCTTCTTTAATAACAAAACATAAGTAGGCTCAGATAGACCGGCAGATTCCGACAGGACAGGACAAGGTTACAGCAAACATGACGATAGTCTGGCTCAGGCATGAAACACAAACAAACAAGAATCCGACAAGGACAGGAGCAGAAACAGAGGGAGATATAGGGACCTAATCAGAGGGAAAAAGGGAACAGGTGGGGAACGGGGTGAATGGGTAGTTAGGAGGAGACAGGGAACAGCTGGGGGAAAGAAGGGGAGAAAAGGTAACCTGACACGACCAGCAGAGGGAGACAGGGTGAAGGGAAAGGACAGAGACAAGACAACATGACAGTACCCCCCCACTCACCGAGCGCCTCCTGGCGCACTCGAGGAGGAAACCTGGCGGCAACGGAGGAAATCCTCGATCAGCGCACGGTCCAGCACGTCCCGAGAGGGAACCCAACTCCTCTCCTCAGGACCGTACCCCTCCCAATCGACAAGGTACTGGTGACCACGGCCCCGAGGACGCATGTCCAAAATCCTGCGGACCCTGTAGATGGGTGCGCCCTCGACAAGGATGGGGGGGGGGGAAGACGAGCGGGGGCGCGAAGAACGGGCTTAATGCAGGAGACGTGGAAGACCGGGTGGACGCGACGAAGGTATCGCGGAAGAAGAAGTCGAACTGCGACAGGATTAATGACCCGAGAAATACGGAACGGACCAATGAACCGCGGGGTCAACTTGCGAGAAGCCGTCTTAAGGGGAAGGTTCTGAGTGGAGAGCCAAACTCTCTGACCGCGACAATATCTAGGACTCTTAGTTCTACGCTTATTAGCAGCCCTCACAGTCTGCGTCCTATAACGGCAAAGTGCAGACCTGACCCTCTTCCAGGTGCGCTCGCAACGTTGGACAAAAGCCTGAGCGGAGGGGACGCTGGACTCGGCGAACTGAGATGAGAACAGCGGAGGCTGGTACCCGAGGCTACTCTGAAAAGGAGATAGCCCGGTCGCAGACGAAGGAAGCGAGTTGTGGGCGTATTCTGCCCAGGGGAGCTGTTCTGACCAAGACGCAGGGTTGCGAAAAGAAAGACTGCGTAAGATGCGACCAATAGTCTGATTGGCCCGTTCTGCTTGACCGTTAGACTGGGGGTGAAAGCCGGAAGAGAGACTGACGGAAGCCCCAATCAAACGGCAAAACTCCCTCCAAAATTGAGACGTGAATTGCGGACCTCTGTCCGAAACGACGTCTGACGGAAGGCCATGAATTCTGAAAACATTCTCGATGATGATTTGTGCCGTCTCTTTAGCAGAAGGAAGCTTAGCAAGGGGAATGAAATGGGCCGCCTTAGAGAACCTATCGACAACCGTAAGAATAACAGTCTTCCCCGCTGACGAAGGCAGTCCGGTGACAAAATCTAAGGCGATGTGAGACCACGGTCGAGAGGGAATAGGAAGCGGCCTGAGACGGCCGGCAGGAGGAGAGTTACCGGACTTAGTCTGCGCGCAGACCGAACAAGCAGCCACGAAACGACGCGTGTCATGCTCCCGGGTGGGCCACCAAAAACGCTGGCGAATGGAAGCAAGCGTACCCCGAACGCCAGGGTGGCCGGCTAACTTGGCAGAGTGAGCCCACTGAAGAACGGCCAGACGAGTAGGAACGGGAACGAAAAGAAGGTTCCTAGGACAAGCGCGCGGCGACGGAGTGTGAGTGAGCGCTTGTTTTACCTGCCTCTCAATTCCCCAGACAGTCAACCCGACAACACGCCCCTCAGGGAGAATCCCCTCGGGGTCAGTGGAGGCTACTGAAGAACTGAAGAGACGAGACAAAGCATCAGGCTTGGTGTTCTTAGAGCCCGGACGATAAGAAATCACGAACTCGAAACGAGCGAAAAACAGCGCCCAACGCGCCTGACGCGCATTAAGTCGTTTGGCAGAACGGATGTACTCAAGGTTCCTATGGTCAGTCCAAACGACAAAAGGAACGGTCGCCCCCTCCAACCACTGTCGCCATTCGCCTAGGGCTAACCGGATGGCGAGCAGTTCGCGGTTACCCACATCATAGTTACGTTCCGACGGCGACAGGCGATGAGAAAAATACGCGCATGGGTGGACCTTGTCGTCAGAGAGGGAGCGCTGAGAAAGAATGGCTCCCACGCCCACCTCTGACGCGTCAACCTCGACAACGAACTGTCTAGAGACGTCAGGTGTAACAAGGATAGGAGCGGATGTAAAACGATTCTTGAGGAGATCAAAAGCTCCCTGGGCGGAAACGGACCACTTAAAGCACGTCTTGACAGAAGTAAGGGCTGTGAGAGGAGCGGCCACCTGACCGAAATTACGGATGAAACGACGATAGAAGTTCGCGAAGCCGAGAAAGCGCTGCAGCTCGACGCGTGACTTAGGGACGGGCCAATCAATGACAGCTTGGACTTTAGCGGGATCCATCTTAATGCCTTCAGCGGAAATAACAGAACCGAGAAATGTGACGGAGGAGGCATGAAAAGTGCACTTCTCAGCCTTCACAAAAAGACAATTCTCTAAAAGGCGCTGGAGGACACGTCGAACGTGCTGAACATGAATCTGGAGTGACGGTGAAAAAAATCAGGATATCGTCAAGGTAAACGAAAACAAAGATGTTCAGCATGTCTCTCAGGACATCATTGACTAATGCCTGAAAGACAGCTGGAGCGTTAGCGAGGCCGAAAGGAAGAACCCGGTATTCAAAGTGCCCTAACGGAGTGTTAAACGCCGTCTTCCACTCGTCCCCCTCCCTGATGCGCACGAGATGGTAAGCGTTACGAAGGTCCAACTTAGTGAAAAACCTGGCTCCCTGCAGGATCTCGAAGGCTGAAGACATAAGAGGAAGCGGATAACGATTCTTAACTGTTATGTCATTCAGCCCTCGATAATCTATGCAGGGGCGCAGAGACCCGTCCTTCTTCTTGACAAAAAAAAACCCCGCTCCGGCGGGAGAGGAGGAGGGGACTATGGTACCGGCGTCAAGAGCTACAGACAAATAATCCTCGAGAGCCTTACGTTCGGGAGCCGACAGAGAGTATAGTCTACCCCGGGGGGGAGTGGTTCCCGGAAGGAGATCAATACTACAATCATACGACCGGTGTGGAGGAAGAGAGGTGGCCCTGGACCGACTGAACACCGTGCGCAGATCGTGATATTCCTCCGGCACCCCTGTCAAATCACCAGGCTCCTCCTGTGAAGAAGAGACAGAGGAAACAGGAGGGATAGCAGACATTAAACATTTCACATGACAAGAGACGTTCCAGGAGAGGATAGAATTACTAGACCAATTAATGGAAGGATTATGACAAACTAGCCAGGGATGGCCCAAAACAACAGGTGTAAAAGGTGAACGAAAAATCAAAAAAGAAATGGTTTCGCTATGATTACCAGAAACAGTGAGGGTTAAAGGTAGCGTCTCACGCTGAATCCTGGGGAGAGGACTACCATCCAGGGCGAACAAGGCCGTGGACTCCCTTAACTGTCTGAGAGGAATGTCATGTTCCCGAGCCCAGGTCTCGTCCATAAAACAGCCCTCCGCCCCAGAGTCTATTAAGGCACTGCAGGAAGCTGACGAACCGGTCCAGCGTAGATGGACCGACAAGGTAGTGCAGGATCTTGAAGGAGAGACAGGAGTAGTAGCGCTCACCAGTAGCCCTCCGCTTACTGATGAGCTCTGGCTTTTACTGGACATGAAGTGACAAAATGACCAGCAGAACCGCAATAGAGACAGAGGCGGTTGGTGATTCTCCGTTCCCTCTCCTTAGTCGAGATGCGGATACCTCCCAGCTGCATAGGCTCAGCTCCCGAGCCGGCAGAGGAAGATGGTAGTGATGCGGAGAGGGGGGCAACGGAGAACGCGAGCTCCTTTCCACGAGCTCGGTGACGCAGATCAACCCGTCGCTCAATGCGAATAGCGAGTTCAATCAGGGAATCCACGCTGGAAGGGACCTCCCGGGAGAGAATCTCATCCTTTACCTCTGCGCGGAGACCCTCCAGAAAACGAGCGAGCAAAGCCGGCTCGTTCCAGCCACTGGAGGCAGCAAGAGTGCGAAACTCAATAGAGTAGTCTGTTATGGATCGATTACCTTGACATAGGGAAGACAGGGCCCTGGAAGCCTCCTCCCCAAAAACAGATCGATCAAAAACCCGTATCATCTCCTCCTTAAAGTCCTGATACTGGTTAGTACACTCAGCCCTTGCCTCCCAGATTGCCGTGCCCCACTCACGAGCCCGTCCAATAAGGAGAGATATGACGTAGGCGACACGAGCAGTGCTCCTGGAGTAAGTGTTGGGCTGGAGAGAAAACACAATATCACACTGGGTGAGGAACGAGCGGCATTCAGTGGGCTCCCCAGAGTAACACGGCGGGTTATTGATTCTGGGCTCCGGAGATTCGAAAGCCCTGGAAGTGGCCGGTGGATCGAGGCGGAGATGGTGAACCTGTTCTGTGAGGTTGGAGACTTGGGTGGCCAGGGTCTCAACGGCATGTCGAGCAGCAGACACTTCCTGCTCGTGTCTGCCTAGCATCGCTCCCTGGATCCCGACGGCTGAGTGGAGAGGATCCGAAGTCGCTGGGTCCATTCTTGGTCGGATTCTTCTGTTATGGTGAGTGAATGAGGACCCAAAAGCGAACTAACTTAAACAGAGCTTCTTTAATAACAAAACATAAGTAGGCTCAGATAGACCGGCAGATTCCGACAGGACAGGACAAGGTTACAGCAAACATGACGATAGTCTGGCTCAGGCATGAAACACAAACAAACAAGAATCCGACAAGGACAGGAGCAGAAACAGAGGGAGATATAGGGACCTAATCAGAGGGAAAAAGGGAACAGGTGGGGAACGGGGTGAATGGGTAGTTAGGAGGAGACAGGGAACAGCTGGGGGAAAGAAGGGGAGAAAAGGTAACCTGACACGACCAGCAGAGGGAGACAGGGTGAAGGGAAAGGACAGAGACAAGACAACATGACAGTTTATTGGTTGCGTAAAGCGTTCAGCAGATGCTATAGTGGGTGCAGTGAAAGGCTTGACTTGCTAGAGGCTAACGATGCAGTAAAAATGTCAAACAATACACAAATCATGAATCTACTTGTAAAAACAGTGGTTCTATGTTTATATGACTATAGTGCAATGTCATATCAGCCTCCTGTCGATGTAGTGGGGCGAGGAAGACATTGGCTGTATAATTTTTTTTTATTTATGACTATTTTGCGATGGAATTTCTCTGCAGTTGGTATAGAGGAAATTAAAATATATGACACTTTTCATACAATTTGCACAAGGACAACAATAGCTGAATTTTAAAGAAACGTCCACTTACAGTCATTGTAGAGTTTTCTCAAATGGGAACGTCTGTCTCTGTTCAGCTTGTCTGGGTCCTTGTCAGCATCTAAGTAGACTTCAACACCCTCCTGACCATTTGTAGGTCTGCTGTTGGTCTGCTGCTGTTCTGTTCCTAACTATTGTCTTTCACTGGTGATCTACTCTTTAGGAGATCTGTATCGGAGCACAAGTGGCTGTTATTGTTACTTTGTCTCTGCAGGTCCATTCGCTGGTAGTTTTTATAGCAGACACTGAGGTATATCTACCTTCCTATCCCTCAGGACCTTGGTACTTACCGTTTCTCTCTCCCTGAGAGACCACCACTTCACTCACTCTCTGTCTCCTCCCCTCTCTCTATCCCCCTCCTCCTGCTCTCCCGCTCTCCCCCTCCTCCCTCCCTTCCTCTCTGTCTGTCCCGAACACACACTCTCTGTCTCCTCCCCTCTCCCCCTCCCCCTCCTCCCTCCTTCCTCTCTCTCTGTCCCGAACACACTCTCTGTCTCCTCCCCTCTCTCTATCCCCCTCCTCCCACTCTTTGTCTCCTCCCGCTCTCCCTCTATCTCTGTCCCTAACACACACTCTCTCTCACTCTATGTTCCCCCACTTGTTTTTCCAGCAAATATGCATGTACCATAGTTGTAAGGTATTCCAACCCTCTCCCTCTCCTGTCCTTAGCCCGCTCCCTCTCAGCGTCAGTGTTAATGTTCAAATGTGCCCAATCCGACAGTCTGTCTGTCTACATTAACCCTGCAACCTATTCATTGTGCTCTCTCTCTCCCTCTCTCTCTCTCTCTCTCTCTTCTCCCTCTCTCTCTTATTCCCTCCCTGTCTCTCTCCTCCCATACACAACCACCCCCCCTCTCTCTCCCTCTCTCTCTCTCTCTCTCTCTTCTCCCTCTCTCTCTTCTCCCTCTCTCTCTTATTCCCTCCCTGTCTCTCTCCTCCCATACACAACCCCCCCTCTCTCTCTCACTCTTCTCTCTCTCTCTCTTCTCCCTCTCTCTCTTATTCCCTCCCTGTCTCTCTCCTCCCATACACAACCCCCCCCCCCTCTCTCTTTCTCTCTTTTAATTCAATTCAAATCAAGGGCTTTATTGGCATGGGAAGCATATGTTAACATTGCCAAAGCAAGTGAGGTAGATAATATACAAAAGTGAAATAAACAATACAAATTAACCGTAAACATTACACATACAGAAGTTTCAAGACAATAAAGACATTACAAATGTCATATTATAAATATACAGTGTTTTAACAATGTACAAATGGTTAAAGGACACAAGATAAAATAAATAAGCATAAATATGGGTTGTATTTACAATGGTGTTTGTTCTTCACTGGTTGCCATTTTCTTGTGGCAACAGGTCACAAATCTTGCTGCTGTGATGGCACACTGTGGAATTTCACCCAATAGATATGGGAGTTTATCAAAATTGGATTTGTTTTCGAATTCTTTGTGGATCTGTAGTTTATGTGTCGGGGGGCTAGGGTCAGTTTGTTATATCTGGAGTACTTCTCTTGTCCTATTCGGTGTCCTTTGTGAAATTAAGTGTGCTCTCTCTAATTCTCTCTTTCTCTCTTTCTTTCTCTCTCTCGGAGGACCTGAGCCCTAGGACCATGCCTCAGGACTACCTGACATGATGACTCCTTGCTGTCCCCAGTCCACCTGGCCGTGCTGCTGCTCCAGTTTCAACTGTTCTGCCTTATTATTATTGGACCATGCTGGTCATTTATGAACATTTGAACATCTTGGCCATGTTCTGTTATAATCTCCACCCGGCACAGCCAGAAGAGGACTGGCCACCCCACATAGCCTGATTCCTCTCTAAGTTTCTTCCTAGGTTTTGGCCTTTCTAGGGAGTTTTTCCTAGCCACCGTGCTTCTACACCTGCATTGCTTGCTGTTTGGGGTTTTAGGCTGGGTTTCTGTACAGCACTTTGAGATATCAGCTGATGTACGAAGGGCTATATAAATCAATTTGATTTGATTTGATCTGTGTAATCTGAGGGAAATATATCTCTCTAATATGGTCATACATTGGGCAGGAGGTTAGGAAGTGCAGCTCAGTTTCCACCTCATTTTGTGGGCAGTGAGCACATAGCCTGTCTTCTCTTGAGAGCCACATCTGCCTACGGCGGCCTTTCTCAATAGCAAGGCTATGCTCACTGAGTCTGTACATAGTCAAAGCTTTCCTTAATTTTGGGTCAGTCACAGTGGTCAGGTATTCTGCCGCTGTGTACTCTCTGTTTAGGGCCAAATAGCATTCTAGTTTGCTCTGTTTTTTTGTTAATTCTTCCAATGTGTCAAATAATTATCTTTTTGTTTTCTCATGATTTGGTTGGGTCTAATTGTGCTGCTGTCCTGGGGCTCTGCAGGGTGTGTTTGTGTTTGTGAACAGAGCCCCAGGAAAAGCTTGCTTAGGGGACTCTTCTCCAGGTTCATCTCTCTGTAGGTGATGGCTTTGTTATGGAAGGTTTGGGAATCACTTCCTTTTAGGTGGTTATAGAATTTAACGGCTCTTTTCTGGATTTTGATAATTAGTGGGTATCGGCCTAATTCTGCTCTGCATGCATTATTTGGTGTTCTACGTTGTACACGGAGGATATTTTTGCAGAATTCTGCATGCAGAGTCTCAATTTGGTGTTTGTCCCATTTTGTGAAGTCTTGGTTGGTGAGCGGACCCCAGACCTCACAACCATAAAGGGCAATGGGCTCTATGACTGATTCAAGTATTTTTAGCCAAATCCTAATTGGTATGTTGAAATTTATGTTCCTTTTGATGGCATAGAATGCCCTTCTTACCTTGTCTCTCAGATCGTTCACAGCTTTGTGGAAGTTACCTGTGGCGCTGATGTTTAGGCCAAGGTATGTATAGTTTTTTGTGTGCTCTAGGGCAATAGTGTCTAGATGGAATTTGTATTTGTGGTCCTGGTGACTCTTCTCTCTCTCTCTCTTCTCCCTCTTTCTCTTATTCCCTCCCTGTCTCTCTCCTCCCATACACAACCCCACCCCCCCACCCCTCTCTCTCTCTCTCTCTCTTCTCCCTCTTTCTCTTATTCCCTCCCTGTCCCTCTCCTCCCATACATAACCACCCCTCCCCATGCTCTGTTCTCCTCTCTGTCTTTCTCGCCCTCTCGCTCAGTCTTGAATTCCTTCCACAGTGTTTGGATTCCGTATCTAATCAACAGACGTGGTGGATTAGGACAGTCTGAATGAGCTAACAAGCTGTTTCCACCATCACTGTATCTGATGGAGTTTAGCTTCCAATGACTTCTCCTGCCAATCTGCAAGTTTCAGTAGATCCCTAATACTCAACATATCTCTGCTCTCTGGTCTCTCCCTCACTCTCTCTCTTCTTCTCTCTACCTCTCCCTCTCTCTTTCTCTCTCTCTCTCACACACACATACACTCTCTCGTCTCTCCATATCTCTCTGTCTCTCCTTCTCTATCTCACACGCATACATTCTCTTTCTCTCTCTCTCTCTCTCTCTCCATTTCTCTCACTAACAGACACTCTCTCTCCATCTCTATCTCACACACAGACACTCTCTCTCTCTCATTCTCTATCTCACACACAGACACTCTCTCTCCATCTCTATTTCACACACAGACACTCTCCATCTCTCTCTCTCTCTCTCTCTCTCCTTCTCTATCTCACACACATACACACTCTCTCTCTCTATCTCACACACAAACACTCTCTCTCTCTCTCTCTCTCTCACACACAGACACTCTCTCTCCATCTCTATCTCACACACAGACACTCTCTCTCTCTCTCCATCTCTATCTCACACACAGACACTCTCTCTCTCTCCTTCTCTATCTCACACACAGACACGCTCTATCTCTCTCTCTCTCTCTCTCTCTCTCTCTCTCTCTCTCTCTCTCATTCTCTATCTCACACACATACACTCTCTCTCTCCTTCTCTGGCTCACACACAGACACACTCTGTCTCTCTCTCCTTCTCTATCTCACACACATACACACTCTCTCTCTCTCTCTATCTCACACACAGACACTCTCTCTCCATCTCTATCTCACACACAGACACTCTCTCTCCATCTCTATTTCACACACAGACACTCTCCATCTCTCTCTCTCTCTCTCTCTCTCATCTCTATCTCACACACAGACACTCTCTCTCCATCTCTATTTCACACACAGACACTCTCCATCTCTCTCTCTCTCTCTCTCTCTCCTTCTCTATCTCACACACATACACACTCTCTCTCTCTATCTCACACACAAACACTCTCTCTCTCTCTCTCTCTCTCACACACAGACACTCTCTCTCCATCTCTATCTCACACACAGACACTCTCTCTCTCTCTCCATCTCTATCTCACACACAGACACTCTCTCTCTCTCCTTCTCTATCTTACACACATGCACTCTCTTTCTCTCCCTCCTTATCTATCTCACACACAGACACTCTCTCTCTATCTCACACACAGACACTCTCTATCTCTCTCTTTATCTCTCTCATTCTCTATCTCACACACAGACACTCTCTCTCTCTCTCCTTCTCTATCTCACACAGAGACTCTCTCTATCTCACACACAGACACTCTCTCTCTATCAATTCAATTCAAGGGGCTTTATTGGCATGGGAAACATGTGTTAACATTGCCAAAGCAAGTGAGGTAGATAATATACAAAAGTGAAATAAACAATACAAATTAACAGTAAACATTACATATACAGAAGTTTCAAAACAATAAAGACATTACAAATGTCATATTATATATATACAGTGTTTTAACAATGTACAAATGGTTAAAGGACACAAGATAAAATAAATAAGCATAAATATGGGTTGTATTTACAATGGTGTTTGTTCTTCACTGGTTGCCCTTTTCTCGTGGCATCAGGTCACATATCTTGCTGCTGTGATGGCACACTGTGGAATTTCACCCAGTAGATATGGGAGTTTATCAAAATGGGATTTGTTTTCGAATTCTTTGTGGATCTGTGTAATCTGAGGGAAATATGTCTCTCTAATATGGTCATACATTGGGCAGGAGGTTAGGAAGTGCAGCTCAGTTTCCACCTCATTTTGTGGGCAGTGAGCACATAGCCTGTCTTCTCTTGAGAGCCATGTCTGCCTACGGCAACCTTTCTCAATAGCAAGGCTATGCTCACTGAGTCTGTACATAGTCAAAGCTTTCCTTAATTTTGGGTCAGTCACAGTGGTTAGGTATTCTGCCGCTGTGTACTCTCTGTGTAGGGCCACTCTCTCTCTCCTTCTCTCTCACACACATACACTCTCTCTCTCTCCATCTCTATCTCACACACAGACACTCTCTCTCTCCATTTCGATCTCACACACAGACACTCTCTCCTTCTCTATCTCACACACAGACACTCTCTCTCTCTCCTTCTCTATCTCACACACACACACATACACACAGACTCTCTCTCTCTCTCTCTCTCTCAATTCAATTCAATTCAAGGGGCTTTATTGGCATGGGAAACATGTGTTAACATTGCCAAAGCAAGTGAGGTAGATAATATACAAAAGATAAATAAACAATAAAAATTAACAGTAAACATTACACATACAGAAGTTTCAAAACAATAAAGACATTACAAATATTATATTATATATATATATATACAGTGTTGTAACAATGTACAAATGGTTAAAGTACACACGGGAAAATAAATAAGCATAAATATGGGTTGTCTGTCTCTGTCTCTGTCTCTCTCTGTCTCTCTCTCTCTCTCCCTCCCTCCCTCTCTCTCTCTATCTCACACACAGACACACTCTCTCTCTCTCTCTCTCTCTCTCTCTCCTTCTCTATCTCACACACAGACACTCTCTCTCTCCATCGCTATCTCGCACACAGACACTCTCTTTCTCTCTCTCTCTCTCTCTCTCTCTCTCTCTCTCTCTCTCCCTCTCTCCTTCTGTCTCTCTCTCCCCATCTCTATCTCACACACACTCTCTCTCTCTGTCTCTCTCTCCCCATCTCTATCTCACACACACACTCTCTCTCTCTGTAATGCTCCGGGTGTCGTGGGTGTGGAGTCAGACGCAGGAAACAGAGAGTGCAATGCTGTGCTCTTTAATGCACAAACGCACCACAGGGTGCTCACAATAATAACGGCCCCAAACACGGGGGACGAAAAATGTACAACTGAAATACACGACCAGGAACAAACACGTTCCTCTACTACAGAACCGAAGGTTACAATAATGAATCCCGCACAACAAACAGGCGGGCCGGCTGTCTAATAAAGCCCAACTAATCATTCACCAACAGGTGCTACCAATAAACATACAAGGAGGGGGAGGAAAGACAATCAGTGGCAGCTAGTAGGCCGGTGACGACGACCGCCGAGCGCCACCCGACCGGGAAGGGAAGCCACCCTCGGTCGGACTCGTGACACTCTCTCTCTCTCTCTCTCTCTCCCTCTCTCCCTCCCTGAAGTGAAATCAAGTGTTGTGCATCAAAATCAATTTTTTAAAACCCATGTCCTCTGAACTCTTAGTCAGCTACAAAGTTTAGAAAAGCCTAATGCATTAGTCATCTATTTTTCATCATACAAAACATATATTTTTGGTAAGCTCTCAAAGCTACATTTCTGGCTTTCCCCTTTCTCCCTACATATCTTGAGTGACAAAGCTAACAGCTGAAACTTTACCTTACCAAACAGCTTAATACCACAGTGCCATCTACATGCCAACTCCTTTTCCCTGCTTAGCGCCAATGAACTGGGACCTCTTCTACATCTCTCTCCCCCGACACCCTCCTACTCTTTCTGTCTACTCAGATTTCCCCTGATACTACATACTACTGTACTATTATTGCTGAGGGCTCTCGCTCTCTGTGTGCTGTGTAACTAAAACACGGGCTGTTATAGCAACCACCCATTTACACTCAGGTTACTACAGCTGCTGGGTGGGGGGGGGGGGGTCCGCTCTGTGGGCTCCCCATGCCCCTGCTGTGACAACCTGCCACCACTCCACCAGGAACATGTCTCATCACTACCTATGAATGGACACCCGGCCTATTCTGCTTTAATTTAATTTAATTTCACATACATTTGAAGTCGGAAGTTTACATACACCTTAGCCAAATACATTTGAACTCAGTGTTTCACAACTCCTGACATTTAATCCTAGTAACAATTCCCTGTCTTAGGTCAGTTAGGATCACCACTTTATTTTAAGAATGTGAAATGTCAGAATAATAGTAGAGAGAATTACATATTTCAGCTTTCAATTCTTTCATCACATTCCCAGTGGGTCAGAAGTTTACATACACTCAATTAGTATTTGGTAGCATTGCCTTTAAATTGTTTAACTTGGGTCAAACGTTTCGGGTAGCATTCCACAAGCTTCCCACAATAAGTTGGGTACATTTTGGCCCATTCCTCCTGACAGAGCTGGTGTAACTGAGTCAGGTTTGTAGTCCTCCTTGCTCGCACATGCTTTTTCAGTTCTACCCACACATCTTCTATAGGATTGGAGGTCAGGGCTTTGTGATGGCCACTCCAATACCTTGGCTTTGTTGTCCTTAAGTCATTTTGCTACAACTTTGGAAGTATGCTTGGGGTCATTGTCCATTTGGAAGACCCATTTGCGACGAAGCTTTAACTACCTGACTGCTGTCTTGAGATGTTGCTTCAATATATCCACATCATTTCCCTGCCTCATGATGCCATCTGTTTTGTGAAGTGCACCAGGGATTACTCTGTTGTGGAGGGTGTCCAGAAATGTGGTCAGTGTTGTATGGGCCTAGGATTGCATGATGGTGAAGGACGCTGTTTTGACTAATAGCCACACACATTGTTATGTTTCCAACACGTTGTCCCGGTACGTTGATGATGGCACGGTGTCCGATGATATTTCTGCCGTGGCCCCTTGTTTTTGCAAGGTTGAAACCTGCCTCGTCCACATATATTAGCTCATGATGCACTGCATCTGCTTCTAGCTCCATGACTCTCTGAAAGAGACAAGACACTGTAGCACAGTATGAAAAGACAGGGATCAGTCAATATGATGTAGCACCATCCACGTCTAGATCCAGTACCAATGATAGGAAAGTATAGCTTACCTGCACATATTCATATCTCAGTTGTTTTACACAGTCTGAGTTTCTTTAGAAAGGGACTTTGTACAGCTGCTTCATCTTAATTCTATTGTGTTTCAGTAGACGAGACAGTGCAGAGAGACTCACTCTGTTTCAGTAGACGAGACAGTGCAGAGAGACTCACTCTGTTGACGTTTTGGAATATGGTGTTATCTGACATTATGTGGTCCTGCAGTTCTCTGAGTCTGCATTTATTTCCAATGACCATATTTACTGCTCCTGCTCTGGGGTGAACAGTCCACCTCTTCCACCAGATACTGGTTTTCTTGCAGCTCTGTAAAAACATTTGAATGGTTTTAGTGAGATATCCTTCTCACTATGAAAGTTCAGTACATATTACTGTACCAGTAAGACTACAGCACTTACAGTTACTTACCGGTTCTCATTTCGAAATATCCGGATGATACCTGCAACAGTATAGTGGCTCAGATTTGGTTGAACCCGTTGCCCAGCCTCCCTCATGCTCATCCCATGGTTGACAACATGGTCAACCACAGTCACTCTGATTTCATCTGTAATTGTGTTCCTGACTCCCCTTCCTCTTCCTCTTCCCCATCCTCTCCTTCTCCCCCATCCTACTTCACCTCTTCTTCCTCCTCCTCTTACTTCTTCACCTCCTCGTCCTCCTCTTCCTCCTACTCATCCTCCTCTAGTTCTCACCCCTCTTACTCTCTGTCCAATATTGACCTCCATTGTTGTCCAAACCAAATGTTTACCTGTGGCCTATTTATAGTGCTCAAGCTCTGATTTGTAAGTGAACTCATTATCTAAAAGTGTTTTCACATGTGTTAATGTGGAAAGGCAATTGGCAAAATAGTATAGCAATGTAGAGACCAATATTTACAGTTTTGCTAGAAGAGTGTTATTAAATTACAAACTGAGTGTAAAGCAGAGAACTTGCATTCAGCTTGGCACATTTGGTAAGTATGTTGCCTACAAGTGTTAATGGATTCAGAGAATGTGCATTCAGTTTGGCACACTTGGTAAGTATGTTGCCTACAAGTGTTAATGGATTCAGAGAACGTGCATTCAGCTTGGCACACTTGGTAAGTATGTTGCCTACAAGTGTTAATGGTTTCAGAGAACGTGCATTCCGTTTGGCACACTTGGTAAGTATGTTACCTACAAGTGTTAATGGATTCAGAGAACGTGCATTCAGCTTGGCACACTTGGTAAGTATGTTGCCTACAAGTGTTAATGGATTCAGAGAACGTGCATTCAGTTTGGCACACTTGGTAAGTATGTTGCCTACAAGTGTTAATGGTTTCAGAGAACGTGCATTCAGTTTGGCACACTTGGCAAGTATGTTGCCTACAAGTGTTAATGGTTTCAGAGAACGTGCATTCAGTTTGGCACACTTGGTAAGCATGTTGCCTACAAGTGTTAATGGTTTCAGAGAACGTGCATTCAGTTTGGCACACTTGGTAAGTATGTTGCCTACAAGTGTTAATGGATTCAGAGAACGTGCATTCAGTTTGGCACACTTGGTAAGTATGTTGCCTACAAGTGTTAATGGATTCAGAGAACGTGCATTCAGTTTGGCACACTTGGTAAGTATGTTGCCTACAAGTGTTAATGGTTTCAGAGAACGTGCATTCAGTTTGGCACACTTGGCAAGTATGTTGCCTACAAGTGTTAATGGTTTCAGAGAACGTGCATTCAGTTTGGCACACTTGGTAAGTATGTTGCCTACAAGTGTTAATGGTTTCAGAGAACATGCATTCAGTTTGGCACACTTGGTAAGTATGTTGCCTACAAGTGTTAATGGATTCAGAGAACGTGCATTCAGTTTGGCACACTTGGTAAGTATGTTGCCTACAAGTGTTAATGGTTTCAGAGAACGTGCATTCAGTTTGGCACACTTGGTAAGTATGTTGCCTACAAGTGTTAATGGATTCAGAGAACGTGCATTCAGCTTGGCACACTTGGTAAGTATGTTGCCTACAAGTGTTAATGGATTCAGAGAACGTGCATTCAGTTTGGCACACTTGGTAAGTATGTTGCCTACAAGTGTTAATGGATTCAGAGAACGTGCATTCAGTTTGGCACACTTGGTAAGTATGTTGCCTACAAGTGTTAATGGATTCAGAGAACGTGCATTCAGCTTGGCACACTTGGTAAGTATGTTGCCTACAAGTGTTAATGGATTCAGAGAACGTGCATTCAGTTTGGCACACTTGGTAAGTATGTTGCCTACAAGTGTTAATGGATTCAGAGAACGTGCATTCAGCTTGGCACACTTGGTAAGTATGCTGCCTACAAGTGTTAATGGTTTCAGAGAACGTGCATTCAGTTTGGCACACTTGGTAAGTATGTTGCCTACAAGTGTTAATGGTTTCAGAGAACGTGCATTCAGTTTGGCACACTTGGTAAGTATGTTGCCTACAAGTGTTAATGGTTTCAGAGAACGTGCATTCAGTTTGGCACACTTGGTAAGTACATTGCCTACAAGTGTTAATGGTTTCAGAGAATGTGCTTCAAGAATCATTGTTAGTGTTTAAGCATTCAGAATAAACTGTAATACGTGTAATGACAGCATTGTGGTACCTGTATAACAGGTTCATCTGTCCCCTGTCCTTCTGCAATTCTTGCTACTGGCAGAATAAGAACTATTTTATGTTTGCACTTAATACATTTTGCATTAAAAGGAATGGTTAGCATTTGTTATATATTGTGACCGAACTTGTTTTAACTATCATAAGATCCATCAAATAATGTCAAATAAAATCTCCCTAACACAGTCCAATCTTAGAGCATGACCCAAGGGCAACCTACCATCACTACCCCGACCCACCTTTCAAGAAACACTAATAAGGATTTTACATTGCAACTCAAGCATAAACTATATTTATTTGAAACACCAAAGCATATTTGTGTGTTTTCCTATGTGCCTGTGATCAGTGCGGGACCCACACCCTCTCAAGTGTCCCCAGCAATCCTAACAGAACATAGGGGGAGAGGGAGAGACAGAGAGAGAGCGAGAGAGAGAGAGAGAGAGAGCAAGAGAGAGAGACGGAGAGACGGAGAGACGGAGAGAGAGAGAGAGAGTTTGGTTGTCTGTGACTCCAGTAGTATTTGTGGAAAAAATATAAACGCAAAAATATAAACGCCACATTCAACTATTTCAAACATTTTACTGAGTTACAGTTCATATAAGGAAATCAGTCAATTTAAATAAATTCCTTAGGCGGTAAAATATGGAAACTGGAAATACAGATATGCATGTTTGTCACAGATACCTTAAAAAAGGTAGGGGTGTGGATCAAAAAAACAGTCAGTGTCTCATGCAGCATGACACATCTTCTTCGCAGAGAGTTGATCAGGCTGTTGAGTGTGCCCTGTGGAATGTTGTCCGACTCCTCATCAATGGCTTTGCGAAGTTGCTGGATATTGGCGGGAACTGGAACACATTGTGTTCTGTGACAAAACGGCACATTTTAGAGTGTCCTTTTATTGTCCCCCAGCACCATCTGCATCTGTGTAATGATCATGCTGTTTAATCAGCTTCTTGATATGCCACACCTGTCAGTTGGATGGGTTATCTTGGCAAAGGAGAAATGCTCACTAACAGGGATGTAAACAAAATTGTTCACAAAATGTGAGATAAATAAGCTTTTGGGATCTTTTATTTCAGCTCATGAAACATGGGACCAACACTTTACATGTTGAGTTTATATTTTGATTCAGTGTAGATAGTGGATAAAAGGAGGAGTTGTAACCCACATGTATAGCAGCTCTTATAATGGTTTTCTGATCTGTTGACCTCCATGCATTATCATGGTTCAGCTGGGTTCTGACGCTATACTATATCTCTGTAAAATAGCCTGGAGGTTACCTCTGTGTGGATGCTATATGCTACAGTAGTGTTATTGAGGGCAATTCACACAGCGACCCACAGCAGACATGCACATGTCCCAGACACACGATGTCCCAGGCTCAGAGGTGTCCTGTTGGGTTAGGGTTATTGGTAGAGGTTATGGTGTTAGAAACTGGGAAACGTGATCTCTGGACATTACCGACTGACTGTACCAAGTGTAATTGTAAAAAGAGCTCTACAAATGTGAAGGAAAAATGTGAATGATTGATGCCTGTGGATGTCACAGCGCTTGCGGGATTGTGCCTGTTGAAAGATGATTCTCTTTTATTGTGATCATACTATTCATAATGATATGCACATGAACAGGGACTCATGCCTGAAGAGGACAGGATAGATGTTTGGTGTTGATGGACATTCAGCAGGGAGGGAGTGGAGAGGTGTTAATGATTACTATTCATACCAGCAGAAACCAGAGCAACAATAAAATGACATAACACACTTCTGTGTGAATCTGAATGTGAAGAATGTGGATAAGAGGAATAGTCCCATTCACAACGAGGTGATTTATATGAGCTGATTTTATTTATAGCTCAAAATTTGCCACTGGTTTTGCTGCTAAATTTAGGAAGTGGGCCTGCAGGAACGTCAAGCGACACAACACAAGCCTAACCCTCTTGAAATCAGTGTCAGACAAATCTCAATGATTTGTTGTCTACTGTCCCTTAGTAATATATATATTTGATGATTTGTGTTGGCTAGTATTTTATCCTGTCTTATTTGATAAATGCTTTGAAATATAAGTATTGAAACATGCTTATATTACTAAAGTATATTCATATTTGATCCTTTTTTTATATAAGGGTTTCTAGGCCCGTTTGGGAAACAGTCAGGAGTCAGCTATAAAAAGACAAGCTAAGTTTATTAAGCGATCCAGGCTACGTATAGGTTTTCTTGTTTCAAACAGGATAAACTCAAAGCACATTAACGCAATTACATCCGGCCGTGATTGGGAGTCCCATAGGGTGGCACACAATTGGCCCAGCGTCGTCAGGGTTTGGTTGGGTAGGCCGTTAATTGTAAATAACCATTTGTTCTTAACTGGCTTGCCTAGTTAAATAAAGGTTAAATAAAAAATAAATAAAGAGGAAATCTGCAGTTGTAACAATAACCAAACATATTCCCAAACACTGTTTCTGTAAAAATCATAGACATAGCTATGGATACAGGACTGATCAGGACTGATCATTCAAGCATCCATGATATCAACATTGTAGTTTTATCCATGTTTTGAGGCTATACAGTGTTTGTCTACATTTACTTTGTTTACAAACATTGGAGTAAAACAAGCTTATATTTTTGGTTCTGATGGGTTACTACAGTTCAACTAAGCTCTGTAGGCACAGCAGTCTAAGGCACTGCATCTCAGGGCTTGGCACAGCAGTCTAAGGCACTGCATCTCAGTGCTTGGCACAGCAGTCTAAGGCACTGCATCTCAGTGCTTAGCACAGCAGTCTAAGGCACTGCATCTCAGGGCTTGGCACAGCAGTCTAAGGCACTGCATCTCAGTGCTTGGCACAGCAGTCTAAGGCACTGCATCTCAGTGCTTGGCACAGCAGTCTAAGGCACTGCATCTCAGTGCTTGGCACAGCAGTCTAAGGCACTGCATCTCAGTGCTTGGCACAGCAGTCTAAGGCACTGCATCTCAGGGCTTGGCACAGCAGTCTAAGGCACTGCATCTCAGTGCTTGGCACAGCAGTCTAAGGCACTGCATCTGAGTGCTTGGCACAGCAGTCTAAGGCACTGCATCTCAGTGCTTGGCACAGCAGTCTAAGGCACTGCATCTCAGTGCTTGGCACAGCAGTCTAAGGCACTGCATCTCAGTGCTTGGCACAGCAGTCTAAGGCACTGCATCTCAGTGCTTGGCACAGCAGTCTAAGGCACTGCATCTGAGTTCTTGGCAAGGCAGTCTAAGGCACTGCATCTCAGTGCTTGGCACAGCAGTCTAAGGCACTGCATCTGAGTGCTTGGCACAGCAGTCTAAGGCACTGCATCTCAGTGCTTGGCACAGCAGTCTAAGGCACTGCATCTGAGTGCTTGGCACAGCAGTCTAAGGCACTGCATCTGAGTGCTTGGCACAGCAGTCTAAGGCACTGCATCTCAGTGCTTGGCACAGCAGTCAAAGGCACTGCATCTCAGGGCTTGAGGCATCACTGGCAGCGGGGTTTGGCCGTTGTTGTAAATAAGAATTTGTTCTTAACTGACTGGTTAAATAAATTAATATATATATTTGATTTGAACACATTCGACCACACCACTTACATTTATCTTGGTCCTCAAATGTTTCTTAAACAGACTACGCACAGCACCGACGCCACATATTCTCAACCGACGCCACACATTCTCAACCGACGTCACACATTCTCAACCGACGCCACACATTCTCAACCGACGCCACACATTCTCAACCGACGCCACACATTCTCAACCGACACCCAACTTCAGGTACAATTATAGAGGTCTGACGGGTGTTTTTATAGGCTCCACATGTTCCTGCATAAAAAACAATCAATATCAAGGGTCAGTTTGACATTATGTTACAGTATAAAGCTTATTTACAAGTGTGATAAATAGCGCTACATTCCCATCCAGACAATGAAATAGGTTAGATTGTAGATCAAATGTAAACTATTTAATGCATAATGACTGTGTAGCCTCGCCCAGTTCATAAATATTAAATGATGGGAGCGTGCAAAGGGGTGCGGTCTTTCCTGTATTCGGGAACGGAACCGGAAGTTCCGCCATCTCCTTGTATCATTCGAGCTACAACAGGGTCAGTATAGACTTAATTTAGATGTTAAGTATGGTATATTGTCAACAGTTATTAAATATTATAAGTAATATTGACAGAGTGAACGTTCCATAACCATCAGTTTTATGTTAAGGATGGTGGTGTCACTCGATCAGATCATAAATACCACTCCTATTCTGTTGCCACTTGAACTGCTAGCAACAGGGTTCAACGTTATCTCATCTGTTTTATGCCGTTGGCTACTTCAGCTACCTAGCTAGGTAAATAGCAATGATTCATTCAGTGTCGTGACAGGAATACCTATATTTAGTTAGTCGGGTTTCTCTTTCACGCTTTCCCCTTAACCCCCAACACAACTGTAAAACGTTAAAATTGTTCGTAACTGAGAAAGCCAAGGAGAAGGGGAGTTAACGGTAAGTAGCTAACGTTTTCCAGCTGATAGTTGGGAGGGTGGTACCAGATAGCTAACGTTAGCCAGCCTATAGCTAGCTAACTAATTAGTTAGTGTTCCCTTTTATCTGGTTTGGATGACCTTCTAAGTTTGCCAACCAAGTTCGTTACACTTCCCATTTTGTTCTTTGAAAGTAGTCGTTTCAAGTATTTCCTGTTGTAATGTTTGCATTAGTGTTGAATTGCTGTGTAGACTGCTGTGAGAGACTGGTTAGCATGCTAACTGGGTGGGGGTCTCTGGCTCAGGAGGGTGTGTGACTGTCTGATAGCGACTAGCAAGTGCGAACGAGCGTAGTGGCCACAGTGTCTCTGACATTGTCATGATCGTTACACCGCCCTTGTTTTTCTGGCGTTAACACAAATATGGGTTGGTAGCGCCATAACTTTAAGCTTGCTAGCTAATTCAACAGTTTGGTAGTTAGCTTGCATGTTGGGATTTGATTGCTAATAATGTATCTGCCATTGAATGCACATTGTATGTCTAGTGTCAGTGAAACCAAGGAAGTTCTGATACTTATTCCACTGTAAGCTGTCCTGAATATTTAAATGGCGTTAGCTAAGCTCCTTATCAACAGTTGAACTTGACAGTACAATAACACAGCGACATACAACACCTGGACGTCTCCTGTCCTGTAGCATGTAGCTATGTTGTTGTACCGTCAAGTTCAACTGTTGATAAGGAGCTTAGCTAATGCAGTGCTCCACACTATGATGTGTAGGGTTGAGGTCATTGCCATTTTAAATTCAGCACAGGATATGTCTGTTTCAAGGAAATATCACTTTTTTTTGAAGTATTTCTCAATTCTTGAATTGGAATTTCAGATCTCTTCCTCAATTTACATAGAAGTGGCCTGCACCCTGTTGATGTGTTGAATTGTGAGAGATTTGGGCTAAGCTTGTCCCTTATCTACATTCGGTCTTGGTAGATGCCTTGTATGAACTTTGGAACGTTGCTCCAGTAATCTCTAAACTGACTTCAGGAATGGTTATCTCTCTGTGTTATGCAATCTATTAGTACTGTACAACCTGTCGTCTTCCACTCCTTATTAGTCTGCTCGGCCACACTGCTAGGGTCATTCAGCAGCACTGGAACAATTCTGTCAGAGAAGACAGTTAAATCATATAGGAATATGCTGTACCTACATATTAGATGAGTTTGTTAGTCACATACACAGGCTCACAGATGTAATTGCAGGGCACAGTGAAATTCTTAAGCTCCGTGTCCCACAGCATTGTTAAACAGTCCACATAGTACTAACAGTTCAATGGTGTCAAAATAGTGACACTATTCAAGCCTGCATGCCATGCTCATCTGACAGCATTAAGTGTGTCAGATAGTGAAAGTGAATCAAAGTAAAGTAGGGGCCTGGGAGTTTTTCATAGATGTCAACCATGCCTGTCCTGGAACTGTATGTGTGGACAAGAACATCAAGTCTGCTGCGCCCCTGCCCAAAACACTGTGCCTAATTCCAATTAAACCCTGCCTGGCTTATGTTGTGTTTGTAACAGGTGTGTGTGTGCTGCCTTTCTCTCTCTGTTGACATAAAGGAGCACTATGTCCACTAAAATTGATTGCTGGTTTCATTTCTCTTTCAAGCAATGTTTGCCTATTCATCTTGTCTCTTGATGTCTCTCTCTGATGTCTCTCTCGATCTCTCCCTCTCTCTTGATGTCTCTCTTAAGCTCTCTCTCCCTCTCGATGTCTCTCTTGATGTCTCTCTTGATGTGTCTCTCTTGATGTGTCTCTCTTGATGTGTCTCTCTTGATGTGTCTCTCTTGATGTGTCTCTCTCTCGATGTGTCTCTCTCTCGATGTGTCTCTCTCTCGATGTGTCTCTCTCTCGATGTGTCTCTCTCTTGATGTGTCTCTCTCTCGATCTCCCTCCCTCTCGATGTCCCTGTCTCTCTCTTGATGTGTCTCTCTCTTGATGTGTCTCTCTCTTGATGTGTCTCTCTCTTGATGTGTCTCTCTCTTGATGTGTCTCTCTCTTGATGTGTCTCTCTCTTGATCTCTCCCTCTCGATCTCTCCCTCTCGATCTCTCCCTCTCGATCTCTTCCTCTCGATCTCTTCCTCTCGATCTCTCCCTCTCGATCTCTCCCTCTCGATCTCTCCCTCTCGATCTCTCTCCCTCCCTCTCGATCTCTCTCCCTCCCTCTCGATGTCCCTGTCTCTCTCTTGATGTGTCTCTCTCTTGATGTGTCTCTCTCTTGATGTGTCTCTCTCTTGATGTGTCTCTCTCTTGATGTGTCTCTCTCTTGATGTGTCTCTCTCTTGATGTGTCTCTTGCTTGATGTGTCTCTCTCTTGATGTGTCTCCCTCTCTCTCTCCCTCTCGATCTCTCCCTCTCGATCTCTCCCTCTCCCTCTCGATCTCTCCCTCTCCCTCTTGATGTCCCTGTCCCTCTCTTGATGTCCCTGTCCCTCTCTTGATGTGTCTCTCTCTTGATGTGTCTCTCTCTTGATGTGTCTCTCTCTTGATGTGTCTCTCTCTTGATGTGTCTCTCTCTTGATGTGTCTCTCTTGATGTGTCTCTCTTGATGTGTCTCTCGCTTGATGTGTCTCTCGCTTGATGTGTCTCTCGCTTGATGTGTCTCTCGCTTGATGTGTCTCTCTTGATGTCTCTTGTCTCTCTCTCTTGATGTCTCTTGTCTCTCGATGTCTCTCTCTCTCTTTATGTCTCTCTCTCTGTTGCTGCTTTTCTTTTTGTCTACTTGTTTCTTCTCCTCAGTTTGGCTCCTCTCTGTGTATTAACTCACTGTACACTTTGCCCTGGCTGCTATTTGTTTTGTGTTGTATTAACTGTTTTACAACCCCTCTCTTTCTCTGTGTGGGGCAGATTTTCCGTGGAAACCGACAGCCAGACGGTTGCCAGTTGCCATGTCGACCTCATCGCTACGGCGACAAGTGAAGAACATTGTCCACAACTTCTCGGAGGCAGAGATCAAGGTTCGCTCGTCCTCTTCCCTATTTTCTCTCTTCCTCTCCGACCACTTTTCCACCCACACCTCACACCTCTATTTTTTTATTCTTCTGTTACCCATTGTCCTCTTCCTCCTATCCTCACCACTTCGTTCAAGGCCATCTCACCTCACTCTTCCCCGCCTCTGCTTCCTCCCTCTCCAACTCTTTCTTCCTCTCCTCCCTTATTTCTGTCTTAACTATTGGCACTTACCAAAGAATACATTCCACTGTGTACTCCCTGTATCTCCACCTCTCGCTATCTGGGTTAATGTAATCATGTTATCCATTCATCATGATGGTTCTGTCCAGCCTGTTTATCATCACATCATCTCCACACCCCAGAGAGTAGAAGAGATGATCAGTTAAGGTGACCTACGATCACGGCTGTGGACTTATCAGGGGTTCATTTGATTAAAGTACTTTGCATAATTGTTTTGTCTGTTTTTACATGTTTAGTCAGGAGCTTTGTATCGTAATACATTTTGTTGGCTTGAGCTTGCCAAGGGAATGAATAGTCTGTTGTCGATATAAACTACCAGTTGATTAATCAATTCATTGATCAATAAATCACACCTTTAGATTGTTCAATGTTGAGTGCTTTTGGGGCGTCAGGTAGCCTAGTGGTTAGAGCGTTGGGCAAGTATTACCGAATTACCGAGCTGACAAGGTAAAAATCTGTCCTTCTACCCCTGAACAGTTAACCCACTGTTCCCCTGTAGACCGTCATTGTAAATAAGAATTTGTTCTTAACTGACTTGCCTAATTATTTTTAAAAAAACGTCCCTGGTCTCTCTCTCCCCCCTCTGTCCCTGGTCTCTCTCTCTCTCTCCCCCCCTGTCCCTGGTCTCTCTCTCTCTCCCCCCCTGTCCCTGGTCTCTCTCTCTCCCCCCCTGTCCCTGGTCTCTCTCTCTCCCCCCCTGTCCCTGGTCTCTCTCTCCCCCCCTGTCCCTGGTCTCTCTCTCCCCCCTGTCCCTGGTCTCTCTCTCCCCCCCCTGTCCCTGGTCTCTCTCTCCCCCCCTGTCCCTGGTCTCTCTCCCCCTGCCCCTGGTCTCTTTCTCCCCCCCTGCCCCTGGTCTCTTTCTCCCCCCCTGTCCCTGGTCTCTTTCTCCCCCCCTGTCCCTGGTCTCTCTCTCCCCCCCCCTGTCCCTGGTCTCTCTCTTCCCCCCCCTGTCCCTGGTCTCTCTCTTCCCCCCCCTGTCCCTGGTCTCTCTCTTCCCCCCCCTGTCCCTGGTCTCTCTCTTCCCCCCCCTGTCCCTGGTCTCTCTCTCCCCCCCTGTCCCTGGTCTCTCTCTCCCCCCCTGTCCCTGGTCTCTCTCTCCCCCCCCTGTCCCTGGTCTCTCTCTCCCCCCTGTCCCTGGTCTCTCTCTCCCCCCCTGTCCCTGGTCTCTCTCTCCCCCCCTGTCCCTGGTCTCTCTCTCCCCCCCTGTCCCTGGTCTCTCTCTCCCCCCCTGTCCCTGGTCTCTCTCTCCCCCCCTGTCCCTGGTCTCTCTCTCCCCCCCCTGTCCCTGGTCTCTCTCTCCCCCCCCTGTCCCTGGTCTCCCTCTCCCCCCCTGTCCCTGGTCTCTCTCTCCCCCCCTGTCCCTGGTCTCTCTCTCCCCCCCTGTCCCTGGTCTCTCTCTCCCCCCCGTCCCTGGTATGTCTCTCTCTCCCCCCCGTCCCTGGTATGTCTGTCTCTCTTCCCGTCCCTGGTATGTCTCTCTCTCACCCCTGTCCCTGGTATGTCTCTCTCTCTCACACCCCTGTCCCTGGTCTCTCTCTCTCACACCCCTGTCCCTGGTCTCTCTCTCTCACACCCCTGCCCTTGGTCTCTCTCTCCCCCCCTGTCCCTGGTATGTCTCTCTCCCCCCCTGTCCCTGGTCTCTCTCTCCCCCGTCCCTGGTATGTCTCTCTCCCCCTCCCCCCCGTCCCTGGTCTCTCTTCTATCCCCCTTGTCTCCAGGTGCGGGAAGCGACGTCCAATGACCCATGGGGCCCCAGCAGCTCTCTGATGTCAGAGATTGCAGACCTGACCTACAACGTAGTGGCCTTCTCTGAGATCATGAGCATGGTGTGGAAACGACTCAACGACCACGGCAAGAACTGGAGACACGTCTACAAGGTGAGTGAGTGAGATCTGTTCAAGGTTGAGCATAACAATGGGTGACGTAGTCTGTCTGTCTGGTTTGTCTGCTCACTGTTGTATGTGTGGACATAGGAAATAGAATACTAGAATGGACATGACCAAAGATTTGTATAACTAAACCAAGATAGACCACAGCCTGTCATTTCAAATGGGAACAAATTAGTCATAGTGGGCAGAACAAGCAAGGAGGTGGGCAGAGCCAAGCACGGTCTAGCGAGATCGTATTGGCGCGTTCTAGCATGCATTTGCATATTTTCTAGCATGCGCTAACATTTTAGTTTTGGGAAGAGAACTGTATTAAGATAAATTGTTTTATCGATGAGAAAATGTGCAGAATGTCTGCCAAAATCCATCTTGTTCCATCCACTGCCGGCCACTGGGCTTCCTCTCATTACCATATTTGGTAGTGAGTGGAAATGCCAAACAGATGCTTCACATTTATACATCTGGTGAAATATCTGTCTCATTGTTCTATCTGTGACCTAAGGCTTCATATGACAGTATAAAATATCTGTCATTTTGTCCAGTGACTAGGTCAGCCAGTGATAAGATATCGTGCACATTATGCTTGTTAGCTAGCCAGTCAGTTTCAGTGGAATTAATGATTCCATGAATTTTTCAAATTAACTGCCATAGACGCGTTAAAGATGTAAATGGAACGCAGACTGGGGGATAGAATAAGGACGCCGGATTGGCACACTTTCTTCCAATCTGATCAAACAAAGTGGATATTGGTCAAATCCGTCATGGTTGATATATTGTAACATCCCCACAATGTGGTTACTTAAGTCCCATTTGGCTGTTTTCACTGCATTTAGATGTAGTTCCTTTTCAGCTTTAGAAGAAGTTGACTGCTAAATGCTAACTCATATAAACTGGTAGCATAGCTACACTACATGACCAAAAGTACTGGACACCTGCTTGTCGAACATCTCATTCCAAAATCATGGCCATTAATATCAAATAAAATGTTATTGGTCACATACACATGGTTAGCAGATGTTAATGCGAGTGTAGCGAAATGCTACAATGCATTGATATCCAACGAGTAATCTAACCTAACAATTTCACAACAACTACCTTATACACACAAGTGTAAAGTCCACAATCATCTCCTTTGTTTAGTTGATGTTGAGTGTGAGGTTATTCCACACCAATCTCGACAAACCATTTCTGTATGAACCTCGCTTTGTGCAAGGGGGCATTGTCATGGTGAAATGGGACAGGGCCTTCCCAAACTGTTGCCACGAAGTTGGAAACACAGAATTGTCTAGAATGTCATTGTATGCTGTAGCGTTAAGATTTCCCTTCACTGGAACTAATTGCCCGAACCATGAAAAACAGCCCATGATCATTATTCCATCCCCAACAAACTGGACAGTTGGCACTATGCATTGGGGCAGGTAGCGTTCTCCTGGCATCTTCCCAAACCCAGATTCGTCTGCCAGATGGTGAAGCGTGATTCATCACTCCAGAGAAGACGTTTCCACTGCTCCAGAGTCCAATGGCGGTGAGCTTTACACCACTCCAACCGATGCTTGGCATTGTGCATGGTGATCTTAGGCTTGTGTGCGGCTGCTCTGCCTTGGAAATCCATTTCATCAAGCTCCCGATAAACAGTTATTGTGCAGACGATGCTTCCAGAGGCATTTTGGAACTCTGTAGTGAGTGTTGCAACTGAGGACAGACTTTTTTTTTTTTTTTTTTCACACTACACGCTTCAGCACTCGGCGGTCCCGTTCTGTATGCTTGTGTGGCCTACCACTTCATGGCTGAGCCGTTGTTGCCCCTAGACGTTTCCACTTCACAATAACAGCACTTAGAGTTGGCCGGGTTAGATCCTCCACCAAATTTCACAGTGGGTGCGAGACCTGGAAAGGCCTACAAGCCAGTGTCTCGCACCCACTGTGAAATTTGATGCAGGATCAGTGACGATCTGGGGGTGCTTCAGCAAGGCTGGAATCGGGCAGATTTGTCTTTGTGAAGGACGGATGAATCAAGCCACGTACAAGGTTGTCCTGGAAGTAAACTTGCTTCTTTCTGCTCTGACAATGTCCCCCAACTCTGAGGATTGGTTTTTCCAGCAGAACAATGCTCCATGCCACACAGCCAGGTCAATCAAGGTGTGGATGGAGGACCACCAGATCAAGATTGGCCAGACCTGAACCCCATTGAAAACCTCTGGAATGTGATCAAGAGGAAGATGGATGGCCACAAGCCATCAAACAAAGACGAGCTGCTTGAATTTTTGCGCCAGGAGTGGCATAATGTCACCCAACATCAATGTGAAAGTCTGGTGGCTAGCATGCCAAGACACATGAAAGCTGTGATTGAAAATCAGGGTTATTCCTCTAAATATTGATATCTGAACTCTTCCTAAGTTAAAACATTAGTATTGTGTTGTTTAAAAATGAATATAAACTTGTTTTCTTTGCATTACTCGAGGTCTGACAACACTGCATCTTTTGTTATTTTGACCAGTTGTCATTTTCTGCAAATAAATGCTCTAAATGACAATACTTTTATTTGGAATTTGGGAGAAATGTTGTCAGTAGTTTATTGAATAAAACAAAAATGTTCATTTTACCCAAACACATACCTATAAATAGTAAAACCAGAGAAACTGATAATTTTGCAGTGGTCTCTTCATTTTTTCCAGATATATACAGTGGGGCAAAAAAGTGTTTAGTCAGCCACCAATTGTGCAAGTTCTCCCACTTAAAAAGATGAGAGGCCTGTAATTTTAATCATAGGTACACTTCAACTATGACAGACAAAATGAGAATTTAAAAAATCCAGAAAATCACATTGTAGGATTTTTTTATGAATTTATTTGCAAATTATGGTGGAAAATAAGTATTTGGTCACCTACAAACAAGCAAGATTTCTGGCTCTCACAGACCTGTAACTTTTTCTTTAAGAGGCTCCTCTGTCCTCCACTCGTTACCTGTATTAATGGCCCCTGTTTGAACTTGTTATCAGTATAAAAGACACCTGTCCACAACCTCAAACAGTGACACTCCAAACTCCACTATGGCCAAGACCAAAGAGCTGTCAAATGACACCAGAAACAAAATTGTAGACCTGCACCAGGCTGGGAAGACTGAATCTGCAATAGGTAGGCAGCTTGGTTTGAAGAAATCAACTGTGGGAGCAATTATTAGGAAATGGAATACATACAAGACCACTGATAATCTCCCTCGATCTGGGGCTCCACGCAAGATCTCACCCCGTGGGGTCAAAATGATCACAAGAACGGTGAGCAAAAATCCCAGAACCACACCTAGTGAATGAGCTGCAGAGAGCTGGGACCAAAGTAACAAAGCCTACCATCAGTAACACACTACGCCGCGAGGGACTCAAATCCTGCAGTGCCAGACGTGTCCCCCTGCTTAAGCCAGTAGATGTCCAGGCCCGTCTGAAGTTTGCTAGAGAGCATTTGGATAATCCAGAAGAAGATTGGGAGAATATCATATGGTCAGATGAAACCAAAATATAACTTTTTGGTAAAAACTCAACTCGTCGTGTTTGGAGGACAAAGAATGCTGAGTTGCATCCAAAGAACACCATACCTACTGTGAAGCATGGGGGTGGAAACATCATGCTTTTGGGCTGTTTTTCTGCAAAGGGACCAGGACGACTGATCCGTGTAACGGAAAGAATGAATGGGGCCATGTATCGTGAGATTTTGAGTGAAAACCTCCTTCCATCAGCAAGGGCATTGAAGATAAAACGTGGCTGGGTCTTTCAGCATGACAATGATCCCAAACACACCGCCCGGGCAACGAAGGAGTGGCTTCGTAAGAAGCATTTCAAGGCCCTGGAGTGGCCTAGCCAGTCTCCAGATCTCAACCCCATAGAAAATCTTTGGAGGGAGTTGAAAGTCCGTGTTGCCCAGCAACAGCCCCAAAACATCACTGCTCTAGAGGAGATCTGCATGGGCCAAAATACCAGCAACAGTGTGTGAAAACCTTGTGAAGACTTACAGAAAACGTTTGACCTCTGTTATTGCCAACAAAGGGTATATAACAAAGTATTGAGAAATTTTTGTTATTGACCAAATACTTATTTTCCAAAAAAAGTTACAGGTCTGTGAGAGCCAGAAATCTTGCTTGTTTGTAGGTGACCAAATACTTATTTTCCACCATAATTTGCAAATAAATTCATAAAAAAATCCTACAATGTGATTGTCTGGATTTTTTAAATTCTAATTTTGTCTGTCATAGTTGAAGTGTACCTATGATTAAAATTACAGGCCTCTCTCATCTTTTTAAGTGGGAGAACTTGCACAATTGGTGGCTGACTAAACACTTTTTTGCCCCACTGTATATATCTGGAAAAAATGAAGAGACCACTGCAAAATTATCAGTTTCTCTGGTTTTACTATTTATAGGTATGTGTTTGGGTAAAATGAACATTTTTGTTTTATTCAATGAACTACTGACAACATTTCTCCCAAATTCCAAATAAAAGTATTGTCATTTAGAGCATTTATTTGCAGAAAATGACAACTGGTCAAAATAACAAAAGATGCAGTGTTGTCAGACCTCGAGTAATGCAAAGAAAACAAGTTCATATTCATTTTTAAACAACACAATACTAATGTTTTAACTTAGGAAGAGTTCAGATATCAATATTTAGAGGAATAACCCTGATTTTCAATCACAGCTTTCATGAGTCTTGGCATGCTAGCCACCAGACTTTCACATTGATGTTGGGTGACTTGCACAATTGGTGGCTGACTAATTACTTTTTTGCCCCACTGTAGGTGTATAGAGGCCCATTATCAGCAACCATCACTCCCGTGTTCCAATGGCACGTTGTGTTAGCTAATCCAGGTTTATCATTTTAAAAGGCTAATTGATTATTAGAAAACCCTTTTGCAATTGTTAGCACAGCTGAAAACTGTTGTTTCTGATTAAAGAAGCAATAAAACTGGCCTTCTTTAGACTAGTTGAGTATCTGGAGCATCAGCATTTGTGGGTTTGATTACAGGCTCAAAATGGCCAGTAACAAAGACCTTTCTTCTGAAACTCGTCAGTCTATTCTTGTTCTGAGAAAACAAGGCTATTTCATTTGAGAAATTGCCAAGAAACTGAAGATCTCGTACAACGCTGTGTACTGCTCCCTTCACAGAACAGCGCAAACTGTCTTGGTGATGATGACATGAACCTGTATTGGGGTTAGTATCCATACAAGCATTATACACTGATTTTTACCTCAACATAGTGTGAAATGCACATAAACAATAGCCTAAATGTAGGCTAATTCTGCTGGGGGGAAATGAGGAGATTCGGGATATTCCTTCACTGCACTTTCCTGTACTCTTCCTTGGCAATTCCATTGTTTTGGTCGAGTTCGATTGACCTCTTTACCACATCTATGGCTGCTATTCTCGTCCCGTTCTGGAACTTTGAGGGTTTATGACATAGCATCTCCAGTAATTTAATATCTCTGTGGTTTCTACTGTACTGTGTGTTCTCCAGGCTATGACTCTCATGGAGTACCTCATAAAGACGGGTTCAGAGCGCGTGGCTCAGCAGTGCAGAGAGAACATCTACGCTGTCCAGACTCTCAAGGACTTCCAGTTCATCGACAGAGACGGCAAGGACCAGGTACGACGCGCTCGCACGCACATGCACACACACTGTACACACATTCCCAAACACACACTGGTACTGAATCACTACTCGCCTCTCATTCAAGGACTTTACAATGTTTTACTGTGACCTCTTAAACAAATAGAGTGAAAGCCAACAGTAACATGTTTATGGGCTGGTAAAGGCAATATAGCAGGTCACAGGGAAACACTGATGGAAATGGAACGACTGAAACAGGAATGTAGCACTTAGTTTGCAAGCAAATAACTGACATTTATCAACTATTCAGTGACACAGCTGTGTAGTTAGGAAGGTTATGCACTGAGTTGTATGTACTCATGTGCTTTCAACTGCGTGTGTGTCAGGGGGTGAATGTGCGGGAGAAGGCCAAACAGCTGGTGACACTGCTGAAGGACGAGGAGAGACTACGAGAGGAGAGGATCCATGCCCTCAAGACCAAAGAGAAAATGGCACAGACCACCAGTGGTGAGAGACAACTACATTACCCAGCCTGCACCAGCTACCAGGGGATCTGAAACAGATTGAGGAGAAAAGCAAACCATAGACAGAAATGTAGTTTTAAATTGTCTGCTGTGATACAGAGCTTCCCTGATCCTGGAAAGATGCATGTGGTGTTTGCAGGCTTTTGTTCCTGCCCAGCTCTAACTATGCCCAGATGCAAACTATAACATTTTCTTTCCCCTCCTTTCCCTGTTCTCCGTTCCCCTCATCCTGTCCCCCAGCCTCTTCGGCCCCCTCAGCTCCAGGTCTGGGGGGTGGAGCGCTGTCTCAGGGCTCTCACTCTGGAGGGGCGGACCCAGAGCAGGCGTGGCCACAGAGCTCCGGGGAGGAGGACCTGCAACTGCAGCTGGCCCTGGCCATGAGCAAGGAGGAGGCGGAACAGGTATACAGTACAGCCAGCCTGGAGCTGGTGGAGGGTAGGCAGAGCCCCCGCTGGCCAACCACACTGTTAACCTGAGGTCCTATGGCTTGATAAACGGGTTGATTTGTATAGGATATATGCACTGTACACCCTACAACCACTATACATAGAACACACATATATGGTGACACTTAACTACAGTCTATAACAGAAGTATCCGGGCATAGCAAGGTTAACCCAGGACAATGTGTGTTTCCATTCACTCACCTTTACCCTCTGACCCCTGACCCCCAGACTACTGTGGCCCCTCTGGAGGACGCAGAGCTCCGCTATGCACTCACACTCAGCAAGGAAGTACAAGAACAGGTCAGGGGGCAAAGGTCACCTGACCGGCCGATCATCATCTACCTACCTACCTACCTATCTACCTTTCTGTCTACCCAGCCGGCGGTCACTCCATCGAGTCTTAATCCCAATCAAAATTAATGATATTTATAGGAATGATCTGTTTCATTAATTCCAAACATACACATGTCAATGGGTTAATAATATAAGAGGGTAAGAAGGAAAGAAGTAGTTTTAAAAATAACTGCGCTATGATTTAATCAGTGTAAAATGATGCATGGCAAAGACTTCATAATTTGAATGACTCAATTGAACCCTTTCTGAATGAGTGATTACTCCCTTTTTTTCTTCCATTGCAAATGACTCTGTTCTGAACGCATGCTTCAAACTACACACACAATGACATACTTAAACACACTCAATTAAAGGCATCTTCCAGTGCCCGCACTCTGCAAGTTGGAGGGCAGTATTCAATCAACACCGGTATTCAGAAGTTTAGAGGCTAAGGCAAAACAACACTCTACCTTTATCATAAAGACAAACTGGGTAAAAACAACCCATGTTCTTTTGTCTCACACAGTTCTTAAGTATAGATAAAGCCTCAATGTAATTATATGACCCTGACTTCGTTCTAGAATGTCAACTTCCTTGTAGAAGCACAAGAAGAGGACTTGTTTTGTCTGCCCATTAATATTTCTGGATACAGGCAGTGGTTGAATAGAGAGCCCTGGCAGATAGTCCATGTCCACTATTGCTGGGACCCTGATCAGTTTCTTCAGAAGGTGAAAGAAGAGGAAGCTGCCCATAGCGGCTGGTCTAGAATCAGTTTTTGATTTCCTCAAGGAAGGGAGAATGTTTTCCAACTTCCTAAGTTGGGTTGAGGGGAGCTGATCTGAGAGCAGCCACTAAAGGCAGCATCTCTCCTGAAGCTTTGCATCATGGTCAGATAGTGCTTCCTGGGGGAGTGAAATGAAGTTGCTCCCTAGACACTGATCTAATGTCAGTTTAGCATTTTCTCCCCAAATGGCTTTGGCTACAATTTGGAGGTAGTAAGCTGATCCTAGATCTGTGCCTATGGGCTGGCCTGCCCTAGCGCTTGTCGCAGGTGATGACACCACAGTTGTATGTGATTGGCAGGAGGAGAGGCTGCGCAGGGGGGACGACCTGAGACTGCAGATGGCCATCGAGGAGAGCAGGATGGAGAAGGCCAAGCCAGAGGAGGTGTGTTTGGTGACGTGTGTGTACGCCAGCCATAGGGGAGGGATGGATGGGGGCTACACACACTCTTTAGACAATACCACTCAGTTCCTCTTTCTCTCTCCTGGTGTTACCTGCTGTAGTTGTGTCTCTCACCTGTGCATTCTGTGATTGGAGAGAACTGAAAGCTAAGGTAGTGTAGGCCGACACCAGAAGGGTTTCTGAACCCTATCGGGTAACTAACTGTAAGCTATGATATTTCCTACAGGAACCTTTTAGAATTAAAGTTGTGCTTAAGAACAGAGCGTTTGCCAATTATCTGACTGACATCAACAGACCACATGTTGAGAAACAAGAAACACCCCTCGCTCTCTCCCGTCCCGATACTAGTTGATCTATCCCTTTTTTCATCCTCTGCTTTTATCAAGGCAACTGTGTGTTGCCTGTGTGTCAACATTTGTTTAGTGTGTATGTTAACTGACTGTATGCTCTGATTTTCATGTTGTGTGTATGAGAGACGGACTACTCTAGCCTTGAGCTCATTGACTCTTGGTGTCTGTTCAACATCAGTGTGTTGTTATAACCTGGGTATTATCCTCTCCCAGAGTGCGTTAATGGAGCTGAGTGCTGTGGACCCCTGGGGGGCTCCTGCTGCTGCCTCTGGGGGCTCTGCCGGCCCCTCACCCCCTCCCACAGTCCCCCTCCCAGCCCCCTCTGCCTCTGGCCCCTGGGGCCTGACCCCTGCAGACCCTTGGGGAGCCTCGTCGCCTGCCTCACCCCCCAGCGTAGACCCGTGGGCTAGTGGAGGGACGGCCCCCCCAACGATAGCCCCCCCGCCAGACCCCTGGGGAGAGACAGCCTCCTCAAGAGTCAACTCCGTTGACCCCTGGGGACCCTCAGGTTAGTGACCTCTGACCTTTACTCCCCTGGCCCCGTCTACACCTGTTACCCTCATTCCGTCTCCTTGTCCCACACCCCTACCTCCACACACTGGACATCAATACATTTGGTCTATTTTCCCAATACTCTTCAAATGGCCAGCATGTTTAGATCATTTGGAATGTGACCCTCCATATCTCAGTCAGGGGTATCTCTGGTTTCAATAAAATATCTCTGTCCGTTCTTACCTCCTTTCAGGTAAAAATACTGTCTTTCCAGCTCTTCAATAGCAGTACAGATAAATGAGAGAAATTGGGGAAAGAAAGCCAAATTGGACTATTGGGATCCAGCCCAGCTCCTTGTTCCCTGTATATTGTATGATGTTGTGCAGAGTTGTATTCCATTCCTGTTCAGTTCAAGAGATGAACAATCCTCATTGAAATTAAATTCCACTTTTGAAATCTTAGATGGGAATTCCAATTCATCTTTTGAATTGACTGACTTGAAATGGTATTGACCCGACCCTGGTGTTGTATGTGAGCCAAACCCCTGCCTGTCTCCCTCCCCCATAGCTGTGACCCCCCCCAGTGTCGACCCCTGGGGCCCCTCTGTGCCCCTCTCCACCACCTCCTCTTTTGGGGGGCCAATAGACCCCTGGGCTGGGGACGGGGTTGACCCCATCATCACCTCTGACCCATGGAGCGACTCCGCCAAACACACTAATGGCACAGGTACATCCACACACACACTGACACATAATGGCAAGGACATGTGGATGAGATGCTCATTGAGCACCCCCCCCCCCCATTCACCCACAAACACAGTTGTCTTGCATTCCATCCTCCCTCAGTAATACTGGTATAATGCTGTGGTGTCTAATCTGGTTAGTCACTATAAATACAGTACTCCATGTTCACCTTCACTCTCTCTCTCTCGGTCTGTAGGACACCCAGAACTGCGAGGTCAGTTAACGGGCGATAGTGCGGGTTCTCCGGTGCCCTTTGACCTCACATCTCTGTGCTCTTCACTTCCTGTCCGTAAGACCCCCGAGTCGTTCCTGGGGCCCAACGCATCTCTGGTGGACCTGGACTCACTGGTGTCTTCTAAACCCAAACCTAAACAACCTCCTCCTCCATCAATCTCCTCCTCAACACACAACCCCTTCCTCCAGACTACAGGTACTGATAACACACACATAAGCACATAAATACACACACACATTTTTAAGCACTTTGTGTTTGTAATAAATGAAAGTACATTGATTAAAGTATTCTCTCCTCTCCAGCCTCGTCTTCAGCCCCTGGCATGGCAGTCACCCCGGGCAGCACAATCTCCAGCAGGGGGGTTTCCCCGACGCCACCCCCCACCTCCAACCCGTTTGGAGCGGCCGCCCCCATGTCCTCCATCTCCCCACAGCCCTCCACACTGGGCCTCAGCAGCCTCCGCACCAGCCCTGTACCACCCAACCCCATGGCATACCCTGGCATGGGCTTGGGGCCTATGGGTATGGGAGCACCAGGCCTGGGGATGGGTATGATGCAGAGCCCCATGGGAATGTCCCCCTACGGCGGGCTCTCGCCCATGGGTCCTCCTGGGTCCTCTCACTTCATGGGGCCCGGAGGGACCCTGCCCCCACAGCTGAATTTTGGGGGGCCTACGGGGGCAGCTGGAGTGATGGGAGCCGGGGGAGCAGTGGGAGGGGCCGGAGTGACGGGCGCCAGCACCAATCCCTTTCTTCTTTGAGGGCGTTTCGGCACTCCCCGTTCCTCTTCAACACCCAATCCAGGCCCTGCCCCACCCCCTGGCTCATCTACTGCCCCCCCTTTCCCCCCCAGAGCGATCCTCCTTCAACACAAACAATTTATGTTTCCAATAAGAAACGTGTGTACATCTCTATATTTAAAGAAAATCTGAATTTGTTATTTTCTTTCAGAAGCATTTCCATGTATTTTTCTCCTAGCTCAGATGAATTTACATGTATTTATCTCCTAGCTCAGATGAATTTCCATGTATTTTTCTCCTAGCTCAGATGAATATACATGTATTTTTCTCCTAGCTCAGATGAATTTACATGTATTTTTCTCCTAGCTCAGATGAATTTCCATGTATTTTTCTCCTAGCTCAGATGAATTTACATGTATTTATCTCCTAGCTCAGATGAATTTACATGTATTTTTCTCCTAGCTCAGATGAATTTCCATGTATTTATCTCCTAGCTCAGATGAATATACATGTATTTTTCTCCTAGCTCAGATTAATTTACATGTATTTTTCTCCTAGCTCAGATGAATTTACATGTATTTATCTCCTAGCTCAGATGAATATACATGTATTTTTCTCCTAGCTCAGATTAATTTACATGTATTTTTCTCCTAGCTCAGATGAATTTACATGTATTTATCTCCTAGCTCAGATGAATATACATGTATTTTTCTCCTAGCTCAGATGAATTTACATGTATTTATCTCCTAGCTCAGATGAATATACATGTATTTTTCTCCTAGCTCAGATTAATTTACATGTATTTATCTCCTAGCTCAGATGAATATACATGTATTTTTCTCCTAGCTCAGATGAATTTACATGTATTTTTCTCCTAGCTCAGATGAATTTCCATGTATTTTTCTCCTAGCTCAGATGAATATACATGTATTTTTCTCCTAGCTCAGATGAATTTCCATGTATTTATCTCCTAGCTCAGATGAATATACATGTATTTTTCTCCTAGCTCAGATTAATTTACATGTATTTTTCTCCTAGCTCAGATGAATTCCAACAACAAATATTTTGGTTCCTTTCATTTCAGTGGGATGTAGCGGGAGGGAAATAGACGTTTATTTATTTTTATTTTGTTTTAATGCGTTTTGCTCTCTTTCAGTCCTTTCTGAAATAAAGGTGGGTGTTTGAGAGTTAGGCTTCATCAGTTATGTCACACTGATATAATATTGCATTATTGCACTGACAGAGATGGGGAGAGAGATGGGACATGGCCACTAACAAACTGAAACACAAACAAATTCCTGTACTTGCCTCTTCCTTTCTTTGTCTGAAAAGAGGAGGATTGAAGGAGGATTTGATTAAAAAAAACAACTCCTGAACAAGATTTGGACTGAAAAAGCTGGCATTAACATTTCAGCCACAATATAGTCAAATCATTCAATAGCTGTTCTATTTTTTAATTCATGTCATTTATTTCAATTTTTTTCCGCTCCTGGGAATGAATAAACAAGGAGGGAAAATTACGCAATTATGCCATTAAATCAAATGCTTATTTTTTCTTGTCATGGAAATCAAGAGGGCATCTATTGACTTGGTTGAGGAGAGCTGGAATGTGTTTTGTAAATGTGTTGTGTGGAAGAGTGTGTGTGTGTGTCTGTCTCCATTCATCCTGCGTCCTCGCTTATTTCAGCAAGATACAAATCTATTATTTTTGTTTTTAAAAATTGTCACTTGTATCAATGCTATGTAATGTTGGGATTTCAAATGAGGTATTATAAGGATCACATTTTTCTGCCAATTTTATTTCACAAATGTTTTGTATTAATCAGAAGCATTAGTCTTTCTCACTCTTTCATACAGGATGTCTCGTCTCCAGGTGTCTCGTCTCCAGGTGTCTCAACATGACTGGACCCTCTCCTTTCTGACCCTCGCTCCTACGGGGGGAGAGCTACAGATGCTTCTTTTAAAAAGACAATTCAATGAATGAACGAACTTAAACAACAGGGAACTTGATGACATGCTCCATGCTGTTTCTTTTCATTTAGTTTGATGAATTGATTGTTATTTTATATCAACTAAAAGATCTCTTTTATTGGGTAAGGTCACATTTTGTGTGGTGTTAACTGTGAACATTCACATTTGAGAAGTAAAATTTAAAAAAAGAAATAAAATAAATCCACAAAGGGTACGTTTCTTTCCAATACATTTGTCTGGTGCACTGTGTGTTTGATGTTCCAATGCTGTTGGACAGGGAGAAACTGGGACAAGAATGAATTTTCTAGTATTTTATTAACATATGAAGTCTTCTCTGTCAGTTGGAGGATATATGTATGTCCAGAAGCTTCTGTGAAGACTTCCAGATAGGGATACAATTGCAGAAAATAAGTAGGAACCAAAAACCTTTCAACCATTTCACTATAGCAATACTGCATTCAATCATAATGTACCAATGACCATCCTCACTGGCAAGAGTAGCGTGTGTGGTGAGGCAGCTGAATATAGGGTGTAGTGTTTTGTATGGGAGGCCCCTCGGAGTAGGAGGAAGTTTCCCCTAGATACTGATCTATGTTCAGTTTTGCATGTTTCCTCCCAGTGGTCCAGGTTTGTTTGGGGAGTGTAAGCTGATCCTAGATCTGTGCCAGCAGGCAACACTGATCCAGTAGACTTCCTGAATGGAATCGTGGGGCAAACCGAATCCACTCTGTCAAGCGATCAGAGAGTCCCAGTCAAAGTCATCTTGGATCTCCTCGCTGTTGTTATGGAGATGTTTCATAGGGGGACGGGGTTTAGGTTGAAGTTGGATCCCAGCTGTGTGAGAGAGTGGAGAGAAGACACTATCATAAGCCTCCTTTGTTGACAAGGAAACTACTGCACATACCTCAAACTAATACAAGGAGTACAACTTAAGTTCCTTTCAAGGCAGTTTAATATTCACTTCCCTATTAACACTTCCTGTTTCCTCATCTCCTTCACTATGTGATGTCATGATGTGACTGGGGTGGACTTTCTACCTTACCAACCCAACCCAGCTCTGTCATAGTTACATTAGTGGTAATGAGGGCAAGGAAACAGGAAGCAACAAGGAGAGGAAGCCTTTTGATTACATCAGAGTGATACTATATTTGACTAAATAATCCCAACATGTACCATTGAGTGAAGCAAAGCTTTACACTGGTAGAAAATATTACTTGTAAAAAAAAAAAAAGGCTTTGCAATGAAAACACTTGCCAAAACACCACTACTGAGTACTGGAAGTTGTAGAGCTAAAATACTGTCAATAGTTTACAAAGGTGTCTTGTGGCTGAGGTCTCACCATTGGTCTGAGGAGCTCCAGGTTGGGTCAGGTGGGGCCTCTGTACACCCTGAGTTTGGGGGTGGAGGGGCCTCCTGGGGGGCTGCCCACTGCTGGAAGGGGGGACCAGAGGGGGGTAGGCTAGGGGAGAGGGGTGGGTTAGGGTGGCCAGGGTGGGGATGTTGTGAGTAAGGGGTGGGAGGAGCAGAGATTGAGGGGAACCATGGGCCAATGGGGAGTTGTTACCGGAGGACGAGCCAATTAGGCCCTTATGAGTGAAGAAACGGTTCAACGAATCACAGAGCGAAGTGAAGAGCGTCGGCTCCAGCGCCCAATCACAGAGCTCGGCCTGGCGCATGCTCTCCAGTAGATCTGGAGGAGAGAGGGAGGAGGGGAAAAACGAATAGCAGGGAGAAAGAGGAAGATTGTCAATGTGATAACTATTCTTGTCAATAGAAACAATGGGTAGCATTGATCTATAATTATCATGTAGTTTGTTAAGTGACCTGGGTGGCTAGTGAGGTCAATGTTGGCCCAGTCCAGACTGCTGGCGACCCTAAAGCTCTCCTTCAGAGTGTCTGTAGTACTGAACCAGTCTGCTGGCACCACTACAGAGACAAACAGAGAGAGAGGTGGTATAGGTTGTCAAAGAGTTAGTTACCGTATCATATTCACACAGTGCAGTGACAAACCTACAGGCACAGTTGAATAGGTTTTTGAAGTACTAAGGTGTTCAGGTGTGGAGTTGTTATAATCACCACTGCTGTGAGACAGTCTGTCTGCCTCAGGAGGAGGCCCGGGTGCTACAGACAGTACAGGGTGAGGGGAAAGAGGGGGGAGGGTTGGGGTGTGCAGTGGGGTACTGTCATTGGTCAACACGAATAATGGACCCACGTCCGCTACAGGGAGAGAGAGCGAGAGAGTTAAACATTCACATACACAGATTCTCTGACAGCATAGACAGATATGAATAAAAACACTCATTTAGAAAGTGAGAGAGAACGTACATTGCGAGGCCACTCTCTCCCTGACGCTTCTGCAGAGGGACTGGAAGGAGGTGTAGAGGTCTGGCAGGTTCAGATCAGAGAAGGAGAAACGGAGAAGGGGATCACAGGAGTGTGACGAGGCGTAGGTGGGGGCAACAGAAAGAGATGGGACAGAAAGAGAGGGAACAGAGAGAACGGGAACAGAAGAAGGGAGAGTTTGAGGGGAGACAGAAGAGGAGACAGTAGAGTGAGGAGCAGAAAGAGAGGGGAGAGAGTGAGGGATAGAAAGAGAGGGGAGAGAGTGAGGGACAGAAAGAGAGGGGAGAGAGTGAGGAACAGAAAGAGAGGGGAGAGAGTGAGGGATAGAAAGAGAGGGGAGAGAGTGAGGGACAGAAAGAGAGGGGAGAGAGTGAGGAACAGAAAGAGAGGGGAGAGAGTGAGGGACAGAAAGAGAGGGGAGAGAGTGAGGGACAGAAAGAGAGGGGAGAGAGTGAGGGATAGAAAGAGAGGGGAGAGAGTGAGGGACAGAAAGAGAGGGGAGAGAGTGAGGGATAGAAAGAGAAGGGAGAGTAGCAGAGGCAGTAGATGGGGAGACAGTATCATGGGGGACAGGGAGAGAGGAGACAGGGGACTGGATATAGGGTGGCCGTTGCTGTGGAACCAAGGTGATAGACAACAACAGCTTATTATTTGGTTGTAAAACCCATGATCTTTATCTATTTGTTGGGACTGAACTTACTCTACCTTGCATGGTGGGGGGGATAGTTGTTGACTGAGTTCCTGTGGCGATTCTAAATACCTATAATGGTCTGTCTGTGGAGATGCTAAAGGCCTATAATGGTCTGTCTGTGGAGATGCTAAAGGCCTATAATGGTCTGTCTGTGGCGATGCTAAAGGCCTATAATGGTCTGTCTGGGGTGAATGCTGTTTCTCTGCCTGCATCACTGAGACATTGGGGACCTGGATGGACCCCTCCTCCTCTTCCGATGGATACGGACGCTTGGTTCCTCTCAGCGGATTGGGCTCTGAGGAGCCGTCCATCATCCAATAGGAACCCTGGAAACACAAGAGGTGGAGGGTTCTCACAATTTATAAGTATTACTACAAAAGTACCAACAAGTATGAAACTGTAATATATTCAGTATATTTTGAAATATCATACTTTTATCTATTTCTAGCCTATGTATCGTATTTCACAGAATACAGTGGATTACTGAGTGCACTGGGCCCTAATGTCTTCACGTGGCAACATTGTGGCCGTTTGAAACATTCACTGTTTGAATGTTTTTAGAATGACTCACCTTCCCAGGGTCACTTTGGGGTCGAGGAACCTTCCGGAAGCATTTATTGAGGGACAGGTTATGGCGGATGGAGTTCTGGGAGGCAAAATCAGCATGAACATGTATTGCAGTAACACAATCATTTTGGATAAAGGACTTTGGATAGTTTGCACATGGAGAGTTTGGATTATTTCTGATTACTGCACCTTCCATCCCCTGGCAGATCTGCTGTAGTAGGGGAACATGTCACTGATCCACGTGTAGATGTCATTCAAACTCAACTTCCTGCTGGGGGCAGCACCTATCGCCATGGCGATGAGGGTGGCATAGCTGTGAGGGGGCTTGGCTTTGGATCCAGAGGAAGGAAAGGGGACAGGGATGGATGTAGGAAGATCACTTCTCTCTCTCCCTCTCTCTTTCTTTCTCTCCCCCTCTTCTCCTCCTCTCTCTCTTCCTGATCGCAGTGAGCTGATTCCCAGCTGGGGGAGCCAGTCTATGCTGGTTAGACTGGAGTCCAAGTTAGAAGACATGCTCTCTCTGTCAGGGCTCTGAGGGTTGGAGTAAAAGCCTGCACACACTGCAACCCTCCAGGACTAGAAGTGGCCACCTGCTGTAGAATATAACACGTATAAGAACAGTTCTATAGAACAACATTACAGTAAGACTCACCACAGTAATGCAATACTGTCGTCAGCACTGCAGTTTTAGATGGTGTTGTTTACATTTCACATGTTGTGTTTCAATGGAACTATAACACTCATAGAGACTGACTTTGTTATGTGTCTTAGCACTTCAAGTGTTTGTTTACAGGTTTCTGTTTAGCTAGGAGTAAGAGTGATTGACTTACCTCTCCCTCCTTGGTCAATGAAGGCCCCAAGGCCTCAAACACATAATATTTGATGTTCTCATCAGTTGTGCAGTATACTCAGTGTCAGGTTAGTGTTATTCCTCCCTTTTTCTTTATCTCTCGCTCTCATTCCCAATCGGTTGATCCTCACCGGCTTTCTTATAGTCTTTTCTCTTTTTGAAAGTTTCAGTCTGGAGAAAAAAATGTATAGCAGACTGCTTCCTTTTTCTCTCCCTCTATCTTCCCCTCCCTTTCAGTCTGCCCCTGAATGAGGTCATCCACTCCTCCCCCTCTGTGACATCACAGATTCTGTTCCTCCTCCTCTGAAGGGTTGTCTACACCCCTTGTCTGCTTGAGGAAGTTGCCACAGTTCTAGGATTAGATTACCAGACCTTCATTCCGTGGGGTGTTAAGAATGAAAATACAAAAGTGACCAAATTTCAGTGTCTATAGGATAATTTATGAACTTTTACCTAGTCCTCTGTCTCATCTCTCCCCTGTGGACTGTAGAAGGTGGAGTGGAAGTGTCAGAGGAAAGCCCTAAATATGGTCAACGACTCCAGCCTCCCAAGTCAGACTGTTCTCTCTGCTACCGTATGGCAAGCAGTACCGATGCACCAAGTCTGAAACCAACAGGACCCTGAACAGCCTCTACCCCAAGCTATGAGACTGCTAAATAGTTAGCTAAATACTTAACCTATAGCTACCTGGAATATATGCATTTTTGCACTAACTCTTCACTCAGCACATACACTGCTGTTACTGTTTATTATCTATCTCGTTGCCTAGTCACTATATCCCTACCTTTACCTGTATGTACATATTTACCTCAATTACCTTGTACTCCTGCACGTGGATTCAGTACTGGTACCCTGTGTATATAGTTATTATTACTCATTATGTACCTTTTGTTATTATTGTTCTACTATTTCTATTTTCTTTCTCTCTGCATTGTTGGGAAGGGCCCACAAGAAAACGTTTCACTGTTAAGTCTACACCTGCTGTTTACCAAGCAAGTGACAACAAAAATGTGATTTGGAGTAGGAAAGATGTAAGCCTACCAGCATACACCTGTAGCACGCGCTCTAGCAGATATATCTCTCTGGTCACCCCCAAAACCAATTCTTCCTTTAGCTGCCTCTACTTCCAGTTCTCTGCTGCCAATGACTGGAACCAACTACAAAAATCTCTGAAACTGGAAACACTTGTCTCCCTCACTAGCTTTAAGCACCAGCTGTCAGAGCAGCTCACAGATTACTGCACCTGTACATAGCCCATCTATAATTTAGCCCAAACAACTACCTCTTCCCGACTGTATTTATTTATTTTGCTCCTTTGCACCCCATTATTTCTATCTCTACTTTGCACATTCTTCCACTGCAAATCTACAATTTCAGTGTTTTACTTGCTGTATTGTATTTACTTCGCCACCATGGCCTTTTTTTGCCTTCACCTCCCTTATCTCACCTCATTTGCTCACATTGTATATAGACTTATTTTTCTACTGTATTATTGACTGTATGTTTGTTTTACTCCATGTGTAACTCTGTGTCGTTGTATGTGTCGAATTGCTTTGCTTTATCTTGGCCAGGTCGCAATTGTAAATGAGAACTTTTTCTCAACTTGCCTACCTGGTTAAATAAAGGTGAAATAAATCAAATAAAATACAAAAAATATACAGAGCAAAGCAAAACTCACAACAGTAATATGATGTCATCAAATGGCTTCTATATATGCTCCCTTCTCCATTTACCCCCCATTTCAAAGATGATCAACAATCAGCAGTCAGCATGGAAAACAGCAGCATGGGTTTATTTCCGTACTTGTGTTCACACAGTGTTTCAGATGATTTCACAGACAACAAGAAGGAGCTTGTCTTCTCTACAGAGAGCTGAAGAAGGCCAGCAAGGCTGTGTCAGGGGATGGCTGGACCAACAGCTTCTGGATCTATGGAAGGAAACACCATCACATGAACATTCCAGATTCATCCACTGCTGGACACTATTTACAATACATAGGCTTATACAAGAGTAACGACTTGTGTAATAACATATGTAATTACCATGTAACAGGCTGAGTGTAATCACAACACTAACAGATAAGACAATAGGCAGTGTGTGTATTCTGAAAGGTGGAGGTCACATGGTACAGTACCTCTCTAAAGTTGGGGTGTTGGGCATCTTGCACTAGCTGTAGTAGGACGGCCTCTGTGGTGGTCAGGAAGGCTCCACTCTGCCTCAACCGGGACAGGGCAAACAACCGGTCTGTCTGACTGGAGATGGAAAATAATATCTCAGCACCAGAAATGTTTAACCAGTGAAAATTTGAGCATATGTCATTGAAGAAAAACAGTATTGTCATATTGAAGAGAAATAGTAGGGAACACAGGAGGGAGTAGGGAGTACCTTCTGGATGAGACGGCATCAGCCACGATATGCACCTCCATACCCTTCTCCAGCAGGTCAAAGGTCGTGCACTAATTAGTGGGAGAAGAAAAGATAGATGAGCCCTATTTACAGTAAATTCAATTAATTATGAACTTGTTCCCAAGGGTCAATCTGAACACGGCTCTTAGATGCAGGTAGGGAAAAACTGATCACAGATCTGAGCTTAGGGACCAATTCCAGTCATATCTGACCCTGTGGTCTCACCGCGATGCAGGCCTGTGTCTCTATCCCACAGAGGATGGCTATCTTGGGATCTCCCAGGGCTTTGAGCTCCTTCTCCACTGGCTCTATCATCATGGTGAACTTGGTCTTGGCGTGGGCTGTCAGGTCCCCAGCCCCCAGCTCAGGCACCGTGGGACCCAGGCCTTTAGGGTACTGCTCTGTCACTATGGGGGGGATGCCCAGAACACGGGCTGCCTGGGGTGTGGACACACACACATTGAATTTGTATTGGCTGCTATGTGGGTGGCAACAACTTTAATTTGTAATGAGCTGTATGAATATGTGTGTGTGTGTGTGTACCTGTAGCAGTCTGGCTGCGTTGCTGACAATGTTGGTGAACTGGAAGATGTTGGGTCTGAACTTCTCCTGCATGTCACACAGTAAGAGTACTGAGCCCTTTGTTGACAGTCTGCCAATCCCTGCCACTGAGAGAGCAATGTGTAGTGAGAAAATGGAGAGAATAGAAGAGTCTAGAAGAAGTACTACATCAAAGGGGTGCTCAATGGATCAGATTCAGAGGACTGTGACAGAAAACATTTGTGACAGCAAAATCATGTTCTCAACTCTTAACATTTATTTATTCAACTCAAGTCACAGACGAGACAACAAGAGGATTCAATGAATGTAATTATTTCAATGTCATGCTGGCAGGGTAGCCTAGTGGTTAGAGTGTTGGACTAGAAACCGAATTCCCTGAGCTGACAAGGTACAAATCTGTTGTTCTGCCCCTGTTCCTAGGCCGTCATTGAAAATAAGAATTTGTTCTTAACTGACTTGCCTAGTTAAATAAATGTAAACAGTGGGTATGCTCATAGGGAACTCGTATGTCACATAGCTATAGCAGATTTAGATATTTCACTGTAATGTTTTCAATGCATGTCAACTTTAAAGGAATGCATGTCAACTTTAAAGGAATGCATGTCCAGGAATGCCTATCAAAAGAAAGTATATAAACATTAAATTGGTAAAGGCAAAATAATCAAACGTACTGTTGATAGTTGATAGTGGGGGGTCGACGTGTGGAATGGTTGAACTTGAAGGTCCAACTTTCTTCAGCTACCGGACAGTTGACACCCCCTCCTTATTAGCAAAATCTAGGAACATTTTAGATTTATGACAGAGTAAACGGGGTTACACATACAGTACACAGCCAACATTCAGCATGTGAAATAAAGGACCAAGACTGTCATATAATTAGACATTGATTGCTAGATCAAGCTGAAAAATATATTGGCTAAACAGAGACAGCGATAATTGCATTGACAACACACCTCAACAATTCACGAATAGATGGAAAAACCAAGAGATCAACTGTCAACTACGACCACTGTTCACAAATTACCCTAAAACGCCCCAATTTCCAATACACCAATCGAATGAGATGCATTGAACATTGACATTGGTTTCGGCCAATAGCATGCAGCGTTTTCCCCATAACGAGTGCGTGTCAGAATCTAGTGCACACACTCATGATAAGGACTGCTGAGGATGTCTGACAACGCAGAGTCTCCTACAGAAACGCAAAAAGATGAGCCTTCAACCCCACAACAGCCTACGGAAGACTCGGGGATGGCAGACGATAAGAAAAAAAGTAAATTATGAGCGAGTGTTTGACTCACAGTTAAAATTACAGTAAGATATCGTGCTTTCTGTTTACAAGTAAACTGACCCGGAAGAGGTTGATTGACAGTTGTCTCAGTCAATATAATTGAAACAATTTTGTGAACAGCGAATCGATGGTCAGGGATGTTCATATGTTTTAAGTAGGGCGGGCGCTGGCTGAATGGTTCACGTTTGCTTGCATTTCAAACTATGTTTACCTCTTACTTTAACACATTATACACATTTTTCTTTAAGGCTGAGACATCTTCTTTTTTCTTCTTTTCTTACTACATAGAACATGCCAAAATCCACTTTCAGACATTACGGCGTGTGTCATGGTCATGGTTATAATGATTTCACAGTCCAAGATATACGTATTTTTCCAGCTGACTATAACATAGCTGCAAACCTATGATAGTTTAGGTTGCAAAATTATGTGGCTAATACATCGATCACTAGTCACTTTAATAATGTTTACATATCACTCATCTCATATGTATATATTGCATTTTATACCATCTATTGCATCTTGCCTATGCCGCTCTGTCATTGCCCCTCCATATATTTATATGTATATATTCTTATTCCATTCCTTTACTTAGATTTGTGTGTATTAGGTAGCTGTTGTGGAATTGTTTGATTACATGTCAGATAATACATGTTAGATAATGCTGCACTGTTGGAACTAGAAGTACAAGCATTTCGCTACACTTGCAATAACATCTGCTAATCATGTGTATGTGACCAATAACAGATCAGGGTATTAACTTTAGTCTAGCAGTCTATTGTTATGCTATGCAAAATATACATGTATTCTGTCTCTCTCTCATTCTCCATTCATCCTCCTCTCCCAAGTTGATGTGTTGTTGAAGGCAGTAGGAGACACCCCCATCATGAAGACAAAGAAATGGTCGGTAGAGAAAGGGAGGACAGTGCAATCACTCTCTCAATTCATCTCTCGATTCCTCAAGATGGAGGCCAATGAACAGCTGGTGAGTTATTGTGTGCGTGCTTCTCAATAGTTGTCTCTTGCCTCCTTCCCTCCAGCTAGAGGAAGTGGACAGGTGATACCTCTGGTATATGCACCAATGAAGCAAAGATATGTTTAGAACTAACCTAAGATGGTTCATCTGTGTCGTTTTACAGTGGGAGCAAGTAAAGCCTAGCACGATCCTATAGAGTATCACAGTATGAGTCATTATACCCATAAAACCTAGCGGTCAAACAGGGAAATGGTTCCAATTGTTTTTCCACCATTCATTTTTCCCATAGGGGATTTTTAGAAACACTTAAAATAAAGGCTGTGTTTTGTGTAGGCTTACTCAAATCAAAATCAAATCAAATCAAATTGATTTATATAGCCCTTCGTACATCAGCTGATATCTCAAAGTGCTGTACAGAAACCCAGCCTAAAACCCCAAACAGCAAGCAATGCAGGTGTAGAAGCACGGTGGCTAGGAAAAACTCCCTAGAAAGGCCAAAACCTAGGAAGAAACCTAGAGAGGAACCAGGCTATGTGGGGTGGCCAGTCCTCTTCTGGCTGTGCCGGGTGGAGATTATAACAGAACATGGCCAAGATGTTCAAATGTTCATAAATGACCAGCATGGTCCAATAATAATAAGGCAGAACAGTTGAAACTGGAGCAGCAGCACGGCCAGGTGGACTGGGGACAGCAAGGAGTCATCATGTCAGGTAGTCCTGAGGCATGGTCCTAGGGCTCAGGTCCTCCGAGAGAGAGAGAGAAAGAAAGAGAGAATTAGAGAGAGCACACTTAAATTCACACCAGGACACCGAATAGGACAGGAGAAGTACTCCAGATATAACAAACTGACCCTAGCCCCCCGACACATAAACTACTGCAGCATAAATACTGGAGGCTGAGACAAGAGGGGTCAGGAGACACTGTGGCCCCATCTGAGGACACCCCCGGACAGGGCCAAACAGGAAGGATATAACCCCACCCACTTTGCCAAAGCACAGCCCCCACACCACTTACTCTGGTGTGACGTTTAGATAACCGTGTAAACTTCTCTCAGACATGGTGACTTTTATCAATATATTTGCCTGTATTTACCCCCCAACAAATGAAATGCTAATTATCTGCTAATGTGGCTATTATAAAGAACTACAAGTGCCGAATTGAGGCAAAGGTAAGAATCTCTGGAGTAATTATCTAATGTTAGCTAAATGTTGTAATTAATAAATTGGCAACATTTCTTAAAATGTACCTGTTAGCAAAGGTGCCAGCTAGAGATGACGTGCAGAAGCGTGCAGGGATTTGTAGTCTTGCAGGGTGCCTAGTCTGATGACGTGCAGAAGCGTGCAGGGATTTGTAGTCTTGCAGGGTGCCTAGTCTGATGACGTGCAGAAGCGTGCAGGGATTTGCAGTCTTGCAGGGTGCCTAGTCTGATGATGTGCAGAAGCGTGCAGGGATTTGTAGTCTTGCAGGGTGCCTAGTCTGATGACGTGCAGAAGCGTGCAGGGATTTGTAGTCTTGCAGGGTGCCTAGTCTGATGATGTGCAGAAGCGTGCAGGGATTTGCAGTCTTGCAGGGTGCCTAGTCTGATGCTAATTATCATATTTGAATCTGAGGATAAATAGAGGTGAATATATTGGTAAAAGTCACCTTGTCGGAGAGATATTGACATGGTTATCTAAGCGTCATGCCAGGGTAAGCCTACATGAAACGCAGCTCTTCATTTAAGTGTTTCTAAAAATCCCCTAAGAGAAATGAATGGTGGAAAAACGATTGAAACCAATTCCCTGTTTGACCGTTCTTAACGGATGCTTCAGCTTTATAGCCCCTGTGACATGTCTGGACTACCCCTTCTGTCTGTGACTGAGGTATGAACTGGAGAAAGCATCCTGGCCCCTTGATATGCACCCACTGTGGCCTTTGATCTGGGACCATAGTGTGTCAGCTTGTTCAATGATTCTAAACACCCATTTCTCACTCTCTCTCACTCACTCACTCTCACACACACACACACACACACACACACACACACACACACACACACACACACACACACACACACACACACACACACACACACACACACACACACACACACACACACACACACACACACACACACAATGGGCTTTATTGGCAAGTGAAATAGATAATAAACAATAAAAAAAATCTCTCTCTCCACACAGTTCATTTACGTCAACCAGTCATTCTCTCCCTCGCCTGATCAGGAAGTAGGAGTCCTGTTTGAAGTGAGTACTTTTCATTTGAAATCATTTCTGGAGGCCTTGGGAAATGCAGTTTTTCTGTTATCTACTTGTCCTGTGGTAAGTTAGTTGACCACCGGAGGGAGGTCTAAATGAGCAATTCCCTGTGAGATGGAGCTTATCTCCACAGTGACTACTGTTCCCTGGGGCCAGTACACTACTGTATGTGTTATGTCAATACAGGCCTGGAGTATTCACCAAGGATGTATATAAACCCTGGATTGCTGATGCTATGTATTAGCCATTGAGAGGCTAGTAACAAGGAAAATGTTTTTGTTTTATTTTTAAGGTTTAGATCATAATAAAATGTAAACGTATGCATTAAGGTGTCTGTAATATCATAAACAAGATTATGTGAGAAAAGATGTGAGGTGATTCTGAGAATTTGGTTACAAAATAGCCTCTAGCCCAAGGCTACCCCTTCAGTGTTTACAGATCAGAAGGAACTGTATAGATGTTTGGCAGAAGCTCCACTATTCTCATTGCAAGCCTGTATGACCGAGCCAGCATCACATATGACTTACTATCTAATTCTCTTCAGGCCTGTTAACGCTGGGGTAAAGGCTGAAGGTTTATCAGGCACAGTTCACCTGATCTAAGGGTCAGGGTGGTAGTGTCCACTTGACCCCATCTTGACCCATGGCCTTGACCGTCCCTATTAAATACCCGCTAAATACTTCAGCTGATGTTTTGTGCTCCCTTTCCTATTCTAAAAGAGTAACTCTTACCCTCTGTGTTTTTCAGTGTTTTGGCAGCGATGGGAAGCTTGTTCTACATTATTGTAAATCTCAAGCCTGGGGTTAACAGTTTTTAGCCCTTTTCAGTTCAAACGCATACACACACAATATTGTTTATACTCCTTCCTTGCCTAAACCAATGTTGTCATTGCTAATTTCTTGTTTGTTTTGCTGTACATAACCAAATGTAAATAAATCATGACTATATACAGTAAACCCACTCTGTCCCCTGTGTTGTCTCCAGACAATTATAGACATTAATAGGAAAATGTCAGGATTTGGCTTTGCACAGGGGGCATAACCTGTCCGACTAGGATACTTACACTAAATATAACCCCACACAGATTGAGATGAGTGCAACAATTCAAACACAAACACTGTAATGACATGACATGGGATGGTGCCAAGAGTGGGTGAAAGTTGAGTTGGGGTTAGTCAAGAAAGGTAGAGGGGGGTACTAGGGAGGGAGGGAGACTGATATGGGAGAAAGTACAGTAACAGATGGACTTAGAGGGATTACATGGATTTGGGATGGGTCTGTGACACAAATTCCCAAGAAAGACAGAAAAAGGAGGAGTGTGGCGGGGGACTCACACTCGTCCTGGAGCATGAGAGAGAGTGGGAAAGGAGGATAAAGAGAGAGAGGAGCATCTGGCTGGAGAGGTAAGGGTCAAAACTGCTCATTCTGACAAAGGGGTATTAGAGAGAGGACTAGTGCGGAGTACTTGGGTTAAACCCGGGATAACAAAAATACCAAAAAATGTGTGCAAAGTTATTGCTTGGTCAACATAAATGTCTCAGCAAATCGGAGAGGACTGAGAAAAATACGAAAGAGGATAGGAAGGAAAGCCTGTGACGGAGGAAAATTAATGTCAGCAAAAGATGGCAGTAGAAAGATTGCATTGTAGTGATGGATGTTGTCTCAAGAGAAAAATAGTCTTCTGTTTCTTTTGTAGTGAGGCAACGATACAGTTTCGATTTGGTGCCAAATTTCAGGCTAAGAATTAGTAGTTCCTAGAACTGAGTAAGCTGTTAAGAGTTTGACATGGAGAAAAGAATGATGTCCTTCCTGATGCGCTCTGTATGGTTGTTTATTTGTCTTGTACTGTCCAGTCCTTCCTTTCAAAAAAAGTATAAAAATTGCAACTGAAATGACTGAAAGAGAATGTTGCTGTTGGTAACTGAGGATTATAGGGAAAATCACATTTTATTGGTCGCATACACATTTTTAGCAGATGTTATTGTGGGTGTTGCGAAATGCAGGTATAGTGAAATGGCACTGGGTTTTTAACATACTGTAGGTCATTTTGTGTTTAGCATTTTTTATTGCCCATTTGTTATGCCAATGGATTTCAGTTTATTGACTGCTACAGAATGTGCTGGGTATTAAACCTGAATATAATGGGCTTTGTAAACAATACCTGCAAATCTGAAAAGTTTTTCACCAGACATAGCCGCGGGAAGTAGTTTGGGGGTGCGGGTTTTTGCCTGCGTTACAGGCTGCTATATCGGTCCGCTAATACAGAACTAGTAAAACTAGTACTATTTTGTTAAACTTTTTTTTAAATTCAGATTTTTCAGGGAGTCCTTCAGCACCGATACTTCCCACTGAGACTGACTTGAAGATTCTAGTGATATTACAGTGATCGGCAGTCATACTAACTGGTTAATCTGTCCTGTGTTAACATTGCAGGGATCGCACACAGTGTGAGAGAGAGACCAGGAGAGAGAGCCAGAGTGGGTTTCACACTAACACACCTAACACAAACAGATTAGAGCAGATTAACATGGATTATCAGAAAAACGATTTAGATCAGAGGCTTAACTAATGATTTCATCAAAAAAAGTAATCTGTACATTTTATTCCCTCCATTTTATTCCTACTCTACTTTAAGTCGTAAGGAGGATGCCGTGAGAGGTAGAGGCAGGCCAGAACCTCTTAATCAGGAAGTAGAAAGTTAATAACGTGGTACAGGTCACAGAACGGTATGGATTACTCCAGAACCATATGCAAACACACAGTGAACTCTTGGACCTGTACGACCCGTCACCCTAAGCATTACTGTGAGTAAGATATACTGTATCTGCCCTAAGATGTGATCATACGGAAAACACTTGTACGCCAAAGCAAAATGTATTCCAATAATATCTCTACATTTGATGATACGTTTTACGGCTGGATCTGATAGTATCTGTATCAAGTCTGTATAATCAAAACTCACTGTGGGACTAGAGTGAAAAGTTAGGCGACAGAGATCTAGACAGCATATCCAATAGCTCTAAAGTTTATGATGAAAGGCGGCTAGGGACTAGTGATCTATTGACTCCCATTACTGTTGAATGGTTAGAGTGAAGAGCCCTAGGGATCTATAACAGCATAAACCTAGAGTCCTGGTCGGACAGACATGTCCTCCTACCATCCCTTTCTTTTCTCTTGGTCTGACCCCTCTCCTCTGTTCATTTGTGCATTCTGTCCATCTCTTATTTTCCATCCCTCTTTTACCTTGACAGAATCTTATCCGACTCTCTCTCTTTCCCCTTCTCTCTCTATTCTTGCTTTCCCTTTGTCCCCATTTTCTAATCTTTTCTCTACGTTGTTTTTTATCTTGTCTTGTTTTTTACGCTGTTCTTTCTTTATGAAACTCTCTTTCACTGATTTCAATCTATCACCAGAACTGTCATCATCTTCTTCATCATCCTCTACATCACCAATAACAACCTCATCCTCACATACTGCTGTTGATACTTATATCCCATCTACCTCCCTTTGTCCATCTCTTTCACCATCCTCTTCTTCTCTTTCCCCTGCCTTGAGTCTCTACACACTTCCTCTCCTCCTGCCCTATCCCTCCTTCTTGACCTTCTCTTACCCTCTCCCCTCCTCCCGGTGTGGCCATGTTGGAGAACATGTCTCGTCGGTCCCGCTCCCTGCTGTCCCTGACCCTGACCACTCTGGCTCTGGCCCTGTCCATCCTGGCTCTCTGCACCTCCTACTGGTGTGAAGGGACTCACAAGGTGGTCAAGCCTCTCTGCCTGTCTCCGGTCAAGATGAGGAACTGTGGGCAGAACAACAGTGAACCCTACACCACAGGTATGCCACCTACGTAACTGTCACCTGTGTAATTGTGATGTCATTTCCTGTGGCACTCTCAACACACCCAGTTCCAAGAGTGTCACCCTAACTTATTGACCCACCTCTCACGGTGATCATATGTATATCCTGTTACTGTCATCACTAGTCAGCCCTACAGATCCTACCAGCCCTAAGCTATTATCTAAACGTTTGGATGTCCAAGGGAGTCTGAACTGCATTCATTTGGTTCAAGTACCCATCTAAGTGTTAGACAAGTAGAAGGACAGTGTTTCACAAGAATTACACAACTGTAACACCATGGTGACATCTGCCAGCCATTTATGACATGCTGTCTTCTGACTGTGTGTGTGTGTGTGTGTGTGTGTGTGTGTGTGTGTGTGTGTGTGTGTGTGTGTGTGTGTGTGTGTGTGTGTGTGTGTGTGAGAGAGAGAAAGTGTCTTCTGTATGTGTGCATGCTTGTGTGTGTTCGGTGATAGTCTGCCTTGCTCTTCATGCCCACTTGGGTTGAAACCCAATCACAACCCACATCCAAGTGCTCCCAAATGGCCAAACACCCAAAAGATGCCAGTCTGATTTTGTTTTTAACTCCAAATCAACTGTTTTCAAAGAAGTTGTCAGTTGATCATCCCAGCAGTACGTTCTGGACACTTATGTGGCCTCTTCCCCTATTCTCCCAAGGTTTATGATACTGTACATATTTCATCTAACCTTTCAAACCTGCCTCCACATCCCTCATTGAAAACAACTTTGCTCTGAGCTGTAATCTACTGGGTGTGAGGAATGCAGATGAATCCTGGGGTTTTGTTCTGTCCTCTCTGCTCCCTGGTCTGTATTGTGCATAATCCAGTGAGATTAAGATTAACACTTTATAACTCCATACATTAATCCAGTTAGAGATCTGTAGCTGCAGTGTTCAGTACGTACTGTGGCACCGCTAACCACAGCAGGAGGCTCACCTGACACACATGCTAACCACAGCAGGAGGCTCACCTGACAAACATGCTAACCACAGCAGGAGGCTCACCTGACGCACACGCTCACACTAAGCAGGAGGCTCACCTGACACACACACTCACACACAGCAGGAGGCTCACCTGACACACGCTCACACACATGCACGTGAATACACACCCACGTTCACACATATGCATGTGAATAAACAAATACACACACTTAGTAACACAGGTGGTTGATCCTGTCGGAGTTATGTTATAAATACCTTAGTGTTGTAGACAATGGGAAATAGATTTGGGAGGGAATCCATTTAGAGGGATTACATCCAATGTGAGTTTTACTACAGAGATAGGAGCGACAAGCTGACCCAGTGTCATTCCCAAGAAATGGGATGCGATTTTAATCAATCCCTACTGGGCATTCACGTCAATTCAACGTCTATTTCATTTATTTGAAATGACATGGAAACAATGTTGATTCAACCAGTGTGTGCCCAGTGGGTCACTTCTTAGAAAGGATTTATCGAAAGAATTTAGGGTTTTACTCAGAATGTTCAGTTATTTGGAAGTTAATGGTTCTGGAGCGGCAGCTAGCCTAGTGGCTAGAGCGTTGGACTAGTAACCGAAAGGTTGCAAGATTGAATCCCCGAGCAGATAAGGTTAAAATCTGTCGTTCTGCCCCTGAATAATACAGTTAACCCACTGTTCCTAGGCCGTCAATGAATATAAGAATTTGTTCTTAACTGACTTGCCTAGTTAAATAAAGATAACATTTAAAAAAGAGAGGTGAACAGAAAGATCAGATGGATACCAAGATAATATTATACTCTCTCCAGAGAGCCCAACTCAGAACCCTTACAACATAACCCTGTCCTCCCCAGAGGAAATATAATATTCTACTCTCCCCAGAGAGCCCAACTCAGAACCCTTACAACAGAACCCTGTCTCCCCAGAGGAAATATAACATTCTACTCTCCCCAGAGAGCCCAACTCAGAACCCTTACAACAGAACCCTGTCCCTCCCAGAGGAAATATAATATTCTACTCTCCCCAGAGAGCCCAACTCAGAACCCTTACAACAGAACCCTGTCCCCCCAGAGGAAATATAATATTCTACTCTCCCCAGAGAGCCAAACTCAGAACCCTTACAACAGAACCCTGTCCCCCCAGAGGAAATATAATATTCTACTCTCCCCAGAGAGCCAAACTCAGAACCCTTACAACAGAACCCTGTCCCTCCCAGAGGAAATATAATATTCTACTCTCCCCAGAGAGCCCAACTCAGAACCCTTACAACAGAACCCTGTCTCCCCAGAGGAAATATAATATTATACTCTCCCCAGAGAGCCCAACTCAGAACCCTTACAACAGAACCCTGTCCCTCCCAGAGGAAATATAATATTCTAATCTCCCCAGAGAGCCCAACTCAGAACCCATACAACAGAACCCTGTCCCTCCCAGAGGAAATATAATATTCTACTCTCCCCAGAGAGCCCAACTCAGAACCCATACAACAGAACCCTGTCCCCCCCCCAGAGGAAATATAATATTCTACTCTCCCCAGAGAGCCCAACTCAGAACCCTTACAACAGAACCCTGTCTCCCAGAGGAAATATAATATTCTACTCTCCCCAGAGAGCCCAACTCAGAACCCTTACAACAGAACCCTGTCTCCCAGAGGAAATATAATATTCTACTCTCCCCAGAGAGCCCAACTCAGAACCCTTACAACAGAACCCTGTCTCCCAGAGGAAATATAATATTCTACTCTCCCCAGAGAGCCCAACTCAGAACCCTTACAACAGAACCCTGTCTCCCAGAGGAAATATAATATTCTACTCTCCCCAGAGAGCCCAACTCAGAACCCTTACAACAGAACCCTGTCCCCCCCCCAGAGGAAATATAATATTCTACTCTCCCCAGAGAGCCCAACTCAGAACCCTTACAACAGAACCCTGTCTCCCAGAGGAAATATAATATTCTACTCTCCCCAGAGAGCCCAACTCAGAACCCTTACAACAGAACCCTGTCTCCCCAGAGGAAATATAATATTCTACTCTCCCCAGAGAGCCCAACTCAGAACCCTTACAACAGAACCCTGTCTCCCCAGAGAGCCCAACTCAGAACCCTTACAACAGAACCCTGTCCCTCCCAGAGGAAATATAATATTCTACTCTCCCCAGAGAGCCCAACTCAGAACCCATACAACAGAACCCTGTCCCTCCCAGAGGAAATATAATATTCTACTCTCCCCAGAGAGCCCAACTCAGAACCCTTACAACAGAACCCTGTCCCTCCCAGAGGAAATATAATATTCTACTCTCCCCAGAGAGCCCAACTCAGAACCCATACAACAGAACCCTGTCTCCCCAGAGGAAATATAATATTCTACTCTCCCCAGAGAGCCCAACTCAGAACCCATACAACAGAACCCTGTCTCCCTAGAGGAAATATAATATTCTACTCTCCCCAGAGAGCCCAACTCAGAACCCTTACAACAGAACCCTGTCTCCCCAGAGGAAATATAATATTCTACTCTCCCCAGAGAGCCCAACTCAGAACCCTTACAACAGAACCCTGTCCCTCCCAGAGGAAATATAATATTCTACTCTCCCCAGAGAGCCCAACTCAGAACCCATACAACAGAACCCTGTCCCCCAGAGGAAATATAATATTCTACTCTCCCCAGAGAGCCCAACTCAGAACCCTTACAACAGAACCCTGTCTCCCCAGAGGAAATATAACATTCTACTCTCCCCAGAGAGCCCAACTCAGAACCCTTACAACAGAACCCTGTCCCTCCCAGAGGAAATATAATATTCTACTCTCCCCAGAGAGCCCAACTCAGAACCCTTACAACAGAACCCTGTCCCTCCCAGAGGAAATATAATATTATACTCTCCCCAGAGAGCCCAACTCAGAACCCTTACAACAGAACCCTGTCTCCCAGAGGAAATATAATATTCTACTCTCCCCAGAGAGCCCAACTCAGAACCCTTACAACATAACCCTGTCCTCCCCAGAGGAAATATAATATTCTACTCTCCCCAGAGAGCCCAACTCAGAACCCTTACAACAGAACCCTGTCCCTCCCAGAGGAAATATAATATTCTACTCTCCCCAGAGAGCCCAACTCAGAACCCTTACAACAGAACCCTGTCCCTCCCAGAGGAAATATAATATTCTACTCTCCCCAGAGAGCCCAACTCAGAACCCATACAACAGAACCCTGTCTCCCCAGAGGAAATATAATATTCTACTCTCCCCAGAGAGCCCAACTCAGAACCCATACAACAGAACCCTGTCCCCCCAGAGGAAATATAATATTCTACTCTCCCCAGAGAGCCCAACTCAGAACCCATACAACAGAACCCTGTCTCCCCAGAGGAAATATAATATTCTACTCTCCCCAGAGAGCCCAACTCAGAACCCATACAACAGAACCCTGTCTCCCCAGAGAGCCCAACTCAGAACCTATACAACAGAACCCTGTCCCCCCAAAGGAAATGTAATATTCTACTGTCCCCAGAGAGCCCAACTCAGAACCCATACAACAGAACCCTGTCTCCCCAGAGGAGAGATGAACTGGCTAAGATCCGCCAGAGACAGCTGGACAATGCTGTCCACTACATCTGGGAGACAGGAGAGGACAAGTACACCTTCAGATACTTCCACACAGGCTTCTGGGAGAGCTGTGAGAAACACGTTGATGGTGAGAAAGGCTACAAGCACACTTTACTTTTCTCTCTCACAAAAAGTTGTAAACTGCTAATATTGTTCTAATCTTTCCTCCAGGTGAGAAGTGTCGCAGCTTTATTGAGCTGACTCCTGGCGAAACACAAGGTGTGTTCTCTCTCTCTCTCTCTCTCTCTGTCTCTCTCTCTCTCTCTCTCTATCACTCTCTCGCTTCCTCTTTGCCTGTGGTGTTTAGTTTTGCATTATGTTATTTTGAGGATGGGCTTCCCATTGATACAGTGTGTGTGTTTGGTTTTATTATCCTTGTGGGGACCAGATATGGGGAAGTTCGGACATGTGGGGACAAGGAAAAAGGCTATTTTAGGCTCAGGTTAGGTTTAGGGTTACAATTAGGGTTAGGGGGTTGAGGTTAGGGTTAGGGCTTAGGGAAAATAGGATTTTGAATGGGAATCAATTGCTTGGTCCCCACATGGATAGTAAAACAGATGTGTGTGTGTCTGTGTGTGTGTGTCTCCAGGTGTGTTGTGGCTATCGGTGATATCTGAGTTCACTTACATCGGTCTATTGGGAATGGGCTTTCTGTTGATGTGGTTGGAGTTGTTGTGTTCCCATAAGGAGATACACGCTCTCAAAATCAACGCCTATGCTGCCATCTGCACCGTACTGTCAGGTAATGCCTCTACTCCCTCCCTCCCTCCCCTGTCTTTACTGTATGAAGCACTTCTCTTGTTCATATTCTTCCATCTCCAGACTTCACCTCTTTATCTCGGTCTGCCTCCCATCCTCTAGCCAAGATGTTCAGTTAAAGAATCAATGAAACAGTAAATCAATACTTTTCTCTCTCCCCTTCCAGGTCTGATGGGGATGGTGGCCCACATGATGTACACCACAGTGTTCCAGATGACTGTCATCGTTGGCCCTAAAGACTGGAGGCCTCAGACCTGGGACTACGGCTGGTCATTCGCGTGGGTATTCATTCACACTCTTAGTAGTGAATAGTAGGGACCCTTCTTTCATAGCCCTCTCTCTCTAATGACCCCTCCCCATCTCTCTGTGGTCTCTCCTCAGCCTGGCGTGGATCTCCTTCAGCTGTTGTATGGGAGCTGCAGTCTTCACCCTCAACTCTTACACCAAGACCATCATCGAGCTACGCCACAAACAGAGGCTCCGATTGGAGGAGGCCCGCGCCGCCACCCACGCCCCTCCCTACAATGAGGTGGTTCCCGGGAGCGGGCTCTACTCTGTCAGCGGCCTATTGCAGTGCCCAGACGGGATGATTGACGTGGCGTGGGCGCCTGACGGGACTGTGATGGGGGTGGGGAACGGGGATGTACCAACTCTGGTGTTGGTAGGAGGGTGTGGGCCAGAGGGCTGTGAGGACTGTGAGAGAGAGATGGATGAGATGGAGGAGGCCATGGAGAGGGAAAGAGCTGATTCGCCTTGTTAATAAGTGATGGGTGGGGCTAAAGAGAACAGAGGAGGACTATGGGTAATGTAGTCACTTTTCAGGTACTGTATATGCACCATGAGCTCTCAAGATGGAAAGAGTAAGACCGAAAAATAGTGAGACTGAGAAAGTGGGAGGGAAATAGTTCTGACATAAGATATGAGAGATAAGGAATGCTGATATACTTCTCTTGCACTGCTTGTGGGGCAGAAGCAGCACTTGATGGACATGGGACACAGGAACTGTGTTGGCTGTAAGAGCTACAGTATCCCCTCTTTGACATTGAACAGAGATCACCTTGACATACATGGTTCGGGCTAACGCTCCTCACATTGTCATTCATTAATACAGTAGTGCCTAATGGTAAGGGATTGTTATACAGTATACATGTACACTACCGTTCTAAAGTTTGGGGTCACTTAGAAATGTCCTTGTTTTTGAAAGTAAAGCAATTTAGTTGTTCTGAGAAATGAAGGCTATTCCATGTGAAAAATTACCAAGAAACTGAAGATCTCGTACAACGCTGTGTACTACTCCCTTCACAGAACAGTGCTAACTGTCTCTAACCAGAATAGAAAGAGGAGTGGGAGGCCCCGGAGCACAACTGAACAGGAGGACAAGTACATTAGAGTGTCTAGTTTGAGAAACAGACAAGTCCTCAACTGGCAGCTTCATTAAATAGTACCCGCAAAACACCAGTCTCAACGTCAACAGTGAAGAGGCGACTCCAGGATGCTGGCCTTCTAGGCAGAGTTGCAAAGAAAAAGCCATATCTCAGACTGGCCAATACAAATAAAAGATTACAATGGGCAAAAGAACACAGACACTGGACAGAGGAACTCTGCCTAGAAGGTCAGCATCCCTGAGTCGCCTCTTCACTGTTGATGTTGAGACTGGTGTTTTGCAGGTACTATTTAATGACATTTCCAGCTATAATAGTCATTTACAACATTAACAATGTCTACACTGTATTTCTGATCAATTTGATGTTATTTTAATGGACAACAAAATGAGCTTTTCTTTCAAAAACAAGGGCATTTCTGAGTGACCCCAAACTTTAGAAGAGTAGCGTGTGTAAATGTATCCATGTTAGAAATAGTTTTACCATAAGTATCCAATACTTTCTGACCTTTGTAAATCATGCTTTCACTTCGTCTGAATGTGTCCCGTTCTGAATCTGTAAAATAAACAATCATCTCTGTGTCAATCTGAAGTGGAACTGATGTTATTCATGCAGTCTCAGCCCTGCTCCCCCTCCTCCCCTATAGGAGACATCGACCTTATCTGCATTTCTCTATCTGTCTGTGGTAGCTCTACTGTAGATCTCTCTATCTCTCTGTGGTATCTCTACTGTAAATCTCTATTTCTCTATCTCTCTGTGGTATCTATACTGTAGATTTCTCTATATTTATCCATCTGTCTGTGGTATCTCTACTGTAGACATCTCTGTATTTCTCTATCTCTCTGTTGTAGCTCTACTGCAGATCTCGCTGTATTTCTCTATCTCTCTGTTGTAGCTCTACTGTAGACATCTCTGTATTTCTCTATCTCTCTGTTGTAGCTCTACTGCAGATCTCTCTGTATTTCTCTATCAGTGTAGATGAAGGGGCAGAGACAAGTTAAATAATAATTTTTAAGCCTTGAGACATGGATTGGTTAAGTGTGCCATTCAGAGCGTGAATGGGCAAGACAAAAGATTTAAGTGCCTTTGAACGGGGGTTGGTAGTAGGTGCCAGGTGCACCGGTTTGTGTCAAGAGCTGCTGGGTTTGGTCCACCACCCAAAGGACATCCAGCCAACTTGACACAACTGTGGGAGGCATTCGAGTCAACATGAGCCAGCATCAATGTGGAGCACTTTCGAAACCTTGTCGACTCAATATTAGGGGCTGACCACCACTATGTGTGTAAAACACTGTAAATTAGCTATTAGTTCATCAATACACAAGCATAAGAGGACACAAGGCAGATAATTCCCCTGCAGCTAGACAGAGACAAATAAGAGAGAGATGGAATGAGAGATAGGGATGCAAAGATTACAGAGAATTTTCTTCTGTCTGCTTTCTGATGTTGGACAGCAGATTATGACAGTAATCCTGAGTTGGACAGAGAGAAGAAGGGAACGACTGAGGAGGGAAGGAAGGAGGGAGGAGGATGTGGGGAACAAGAAACGGCCTTGGAAATAAACATAGGAACATGGACACAACTTTGCACGCGCAGGCATGCATAATACATTATAATACACACACAGCACGTATTTTCATGGTGTCAGAAAATCCGGGATTATCTGACCATGTGTAAATATGATCAAAAACATAAGACCCTTGTCCTTTGTGAATCACATATTTGAATACATGAAGTCACTGTTTGGACAATAGGAACCGTATAGAAACCCTACTATTCTTACTGAAAACAGACCTTTTTTAGGTCACGGACTAATTTGTGGGACATCACGGACACGCACACACACATGCACACACACACATGCACACACACACACACACACACACACACACACACACACACACACACACACACACACACACACACACACACACACACACACACACACACACACACACACACACACACACACACACACACACATGCACACACACACACACACACACACACACACATGCACACACACACGCACACACACACGCCCACACACACGCACACACACACGCACACACACATGCACACACACACGCACACACACACACAAAATGATTTGCAATACACAGAATTTATGAGAAAAGCTTTAATCCACCATATGCAGCGTATAACTCTTTGATTAAAACAAAAAGACAATTGCAGGATAAAAATCTAAAAGCCGCCATCACAACCATGCAAATTCCTAATGGAGAAAAGGTTTTTTGTTCTACAGATTTTCAATTTCTTTTCCCAAATACCTGTGTCCAAACTGTTACCATTTATCACATTTGCACATTTCAAGTTTTCCTTCTACAGCAACACCATTTAGAGCTTCTTAGAATAATGAAATGCATAGAATGAGCAATGGTTACCAAATGATCAAGTCCATGAGTATTCAGGACACTGCTAAACACTAGACCACCATTACTTTTTCACAATCATCTCACAGTACCAAAAAGCTATTGTAACTTCAATCTGATAGGAAAACAGCATTTAGCAGGGATATTGTATCAATATACAAACAAATAAATATACTTATGCCTCAATGTTTCTGTCGTGTTTATATTGCATCAAACACTAATTACAATAGTGGCCATCTACCTTCATATTTATCACATCTACCTTCATAAAACAGCCTCAATCCATTAGGCATACATGCACAGACAGACATGTATACCATAACCAACATAAACCCCTACTTTCTTAGAAGGTACAGTGAAGACAATTAAGACACCACCATACAAGAGTATTTACACAGAAGAGAAAGACAGAACACTAGAATACAATGACAAAGAGGAGGAGAGGAAGAAATAGTGTGTGAAGGAGAAAGAGGGGAAGAAGAAGGGATGACTAGTCAGTGATGGGTTCGTAGTGGATGAGACGCATGGCGTTTTCGTTCTCCGTCACCCCCTTGATGAACTCTCCCTCTGCCAACCGGTCTGAGGGAGACAGAGAGAGAGAAATACATCAATAAATAAAGGGAGACACACAGAGAGAAAGACAGAGACAGAGAGAAGTTGTAAAATAATTAGTGTTTGACTCCTGAGTGGCACAGCAGTCCCTGGTTCACTACAGTCCCTGGTTCGAATCCAGGCTGTATCACATCCGGTCATGATTGGGAGTCCCATAGGGCAGCGCACAAGTGGCCCAGCGTTGTCCGGGTTTGGCCGGGGTAGGCCGTTATTGTAAATAAGAATTTGTTCTTAACTGGCTGGCCTAGTTAAATAAAGGTTAAATATTTTTTTTGCAAGGAGGAATGGGAAAAAATGTCAGTCTCTCGATGTGCAAAACTGATAGAGACATACCCCAAGCGACTTACAGCTGTAATCGCAGCAAAAGGTGGCGCTACAAAGTATTAACTTAAGGGGGCTGAATAATTTTGCACGCCCAATTTTTCAGTTTTTGATTTGTTAAAAAAGTTTGAAATATCCAATAAATGTCGTTCCACTTCATGATTGTGTCCCACTTGTTGTTGATTCTTCACAAAAAAATACAGTTTTATATCTTTATGTTTGAAGCCTGAAATGTGGCAAAAGGTCGCAAAGTTCAAGGGGGCCGAATACTTTCGCAAGGCACTGTATATACCATCTGTCAGTAGTTCTTCAACAGTACATACTGTATGTGTACTGTATATACCATCTGTCAGTAGTCCTTCAACAGTACATACTGTATGTGTACTGTATATACCATCTGTCAGTAGTTCTTCAACAGTACATACTGTATGTGTACCATATATACCATCTGTCAGTAGTTCTTCAACAGTACATACTGTATGTGTACTGTATATACCATCTGTCAGTAGTTCTTCAACAGTACATACTGTATGTGTACTATATATACCATCTGTCAGTAGTTCTTCAACAGTACATACTGTATGTGTACTGTATATACCATCTGTCAGTAGTTCTTCAACAGTACATACTGTATGTGTACTGTATATACCATCTGTCAGTAGTTCTTCAACAGTACATACTGTATGTGTACTGTATATACCATCTGTCAGTAGTTCTTCAATAGTACATACTGTATGTGTACTGTATATACCATCTGTCAGTAGTTCTTCAACAGTACATACTGTATGTGTACTATATATACCATCTCTCAGTAGTTCTTCAACAGTTCATACTGTATGTGTACTGTATATACCATCTGTCAGTAGTTCTTCAACAGTACATACTGTATGTGTACTGTATATACCATCTGTCTGTAGTTCTTCAACAGTACATACTGTATGTGTACTGTATATACCATCTGTCTGTAGTTCTTCAACAGTACATACTGTATGTGTACTGTATATACCATCTGTCAGTAGTTCTTCAACGTTACATACTGTATGTGTACTGTATATACCATCTGTCTGTAGTTCTTCAACAGTACATACTGTATGTGTACTGTATATACCATCTGTCAGTAGTTCTTCAACGTTACATACTGTATGTGTACTATATAAACCATCTGTCAGTAGTTCTTCAACAGTACATACTGTATGTGTACTGTATATACCATCTGTCAGTAGTTCTTCAACAGTACATACTGTATGTGTACTGTATATACCATCTGTCTGTAGTTCTTCAACAGTACATACTGTATGTGTACTGTATATACCATCTGTCAGTAGTTCTTCAACGTTACATACTGTATGTGTACTATATAAACCATCTGTCAGTAGTTCTTCAACAGTACATACTGTATGTGTACTGTATATACCATCTGTCAGTAGTTCTTCAACAGTACATACTGTATGTGTACTATATATACCATCTGTCCGTAGTTCTTCAACAGTACATACTGTATGTGTACTGTATATACCATCTGTCAGTAGTTCTTCAACAGTACATACTGTATGTGTACTGTATATACCATCTGTCTGTAGTTCTTCAACAGTACATACTGTATGTGTACTGTATATACCATCTGTCAGTAGTTCTTCAACGTTACATACTGTATGTGTACTGTATATACCATCTGTCTGTAGTTCTTCAACAGTACATACTGTATGTGTACTGTATATACCATCTGTCAGTAGTTCTTCAACGTTACATACTGTATGTGTACTATATAAACCATCTGTCAGTAGTTCTTCAACAGTACATACTGTATGTGTACTGTATATACCATCTGTCAGTAGTTCTTCAACAGTACATACTGTATGTGTACTGTATATACCATCTGTCAGTAGTTCTTCAACAGTACATACTGTATGTGTACTATATAAACCATCTGTCAGTAGTTCTTCAACAGTACATACTGTATGTGTACTGTATATACCATCTGTCAGTAGTTCTTCAACAGTACATACTGTATGTGTACTATATATACCATCTGTCAGTAGTTCTTCAACAGTACATACTGTATGTGTACTGTATATACCATCTGTCTGTAGTTCTTCAACAGTACATACTGTATGTGTACTGTATATACCATCTGTCAGTAGTTCTTCAACAGTACATACTGTATGTGTACTGTATATACCATCTGTCAGTAGTTCTTCAACAGTACATACTGTATGTGTACTGTATATACCATCTGTCTGTAGTTCTTCAACAGTACATACTGTATGTGTACTGTATATACCATCTGTCAGTAGTTCTTCAACAGTACATACTGTATGTGTACTGTATATACCATCTGTCTGTAGTTCTTCAACAGTACATACTGTATGTGTACTGTATATACCATCTGTCAGTAGTTCTTCAACGTTACATACTGTATGTGTACTATATATACCATCTGTCAGTAGTTCTTCAACAGTACATACTGTATGTGTACTGTATATACCATCTGTCAGTAGTTCTTCAACAGTACATACTGTATGTTTGCTGAGCAAAGAACATAATGACATAAAAACCTTTCCTCTCATTGCCACAACAACGCAAGTCACAACAACCTATTGTGTGTGTGTGTGTGTGTGTGTGTGTGTGTGTGTGTGTGTGTGTGTGTGTGTGTGTGTGTGTGTGTGTGTGTGTGCGCGTGCGCATGAGTTTGTGTGTTTGTGCGTGTGTTTGTGCGTGAATGTGTTTGGGTGTGCGTGCATGCATGTCTGTGTGTTTGTCTCTTACCGTTGTCTGGTTTCTCAAAGTATCCCCACAGTTTGTTGGCTCTCTTCTCTGGTGTATTCTCGTCGGCTGGTAACTTGGGCAGATCTTCCTTGGGGATTAGGTTAAAGATGGCCTGAGAGTGAGAGAGAGAGTGAGAGTGAGAGTGAGAGTGAGAGTGAGAGAGAGAGAGAGAGAGAGAGAGAGAGAGAGAGAGAGAGAGAGAGAGAGAGAGAGAGAGAGAGAGAGGAAAGAGGGAGTAGGGGGAGAGAGAAAAAGAGAGAGGGAGAAGAAAGAGGGGGTAGGGGGAGGGAGAGAGAGAGAGAAGAAAGATGGGGTGGGGGAGAGAGAGAAAGAGAGAGAGAAGAGGGGGTGTGGGAGAGAGAAAAAGACAGAGAAAGAGGGGGTAGGGAGATAGAGAGAGAGAGAGAAGAAAGAGGGGGTGGGGGGAGAGAGAGAAAGAGAGAGAGAAGAGGGGGTGTGGGAGATAGAAAAAGACAGAGAAAGAGGGGGTAGGGAGATAGAGAGAGAGAGAGAAGAAAGAGGGGGTGGGGGGAGAGAGAGAAAGAGAGAGAGAAGAGGGGGTGGGGGGAGAGAGAGAAAGAGCGAGAGAAGAGGGGGTGTGGGAGAGAGAAAAAGACAGAGAAAGAGGGGGTAGGGAGATAGAGAGAGAGAGATGGTAGGGGAACAGATCAAGTAAGATTGCATAGACTTCTTTTACATGATATATATATACAGTACTAATCAAACATTTGGACACACCTACTCATTCCAGGGTGTTTCTTTATTATTGTAGAATAATAGTGAAGAGATCATACATGGAACACATGGAATTATGAAGTAATCAACAAAGTGTTAAACAGAAAGTGTTAAACAAATCGAAATATATTTTAGATTTTAGATTATTCAAAGTAGCCACCCTTCGCCTTGATGACAGCTTTGCACACTCTTGGCATATGTGTCCCAACTTTTGACTGGTACTGTATCTACAAGTTCAGAATACTGTATATTACATATGATCTGCTGGCAACCGTTTATATGTAGTTATTGACCACTAGAGGAACCCATCTGACCACTAGATCAACCCATCTGACCACTAGAGGAACCCATCTGACCACTAGAGGAACCCATCTGACCACTAGAGTAACCCATTTGACCACTAGAGTAACCCATCTGACCACTAGAGTAACCCATTTGACCACTAGAGGAACCCATTTGACCACTAGAGGAACCCATTTGACCACTAGAGGAACCCATCTGACCACTAGAGGAACCCATTTGACCACTAGAGTAACCCATTTGACCACTAGAGGAACCCATCTGACCACTAGAGGAACCCATTTGACCACTAGAGTAACCCATTTGACCACTAGAGGAACCCATCTGACCACTAGAGGAACCCATTTGACCACTAGAGGAACCCATCTGACCACTAGAGGAACCCATCTGACCACTAGAGGAACCCATTTGACCACTAGAGTAACCCATTTGACCACTAGAGGAACCCATCTGACCACTAGAGGAACCCATCTGACCACTAGAGGAACCCATTTGACCACTCCTGTGTGTCATTTTTACCAGTTAGCTTGTCTTGTCTTCTAATATTCACTTTCACTTACATTATCTTTGGAACTACATCAATTGGCCACATTATTTTAAGATTTAATCTACGTTAATTGAATGGATGTTTAGTAAACTTCCTGGGACACATCATATTCAGCTCCCTGAGTCAGATATGTGTTCTGCCCTACCAAGCACAAGAGCAGTAACTGCTTATAGAATGAAACTGAGAAAAATCACTTTTAAATTGTCCAGCCAAATGACTTGTAGGCAGATAATTGGTGCTTTGGTTATCTGTTGTCTTACTGTGAGTTTTTTTTATTTTATTATATTCACCCCGACCCTGACCTCTGACATGACCTTTGGCCCTACCTTTGGCCCTACCTTTGGCCCTTTACACTACATGGCCAAAAGGATGTGGACATCCCTTCAAATTTGTGGATTCGGCTATTTCAGCCACTCCCGTTGCTGACAGGTGTATAAAATTGAGCACAGAGCCATGCAATCTCTATAGACAAACATTGCCAGTAGAATGGCCCGTACTGAAGAGCTCAGTGACTTTCAACGTGGCACCGTCATAGGATACCACCTTTCCAACAGGTCAGTTCGTAACATTTCTGCCCTGTAGAGCTGACCCGGTCAACTGTAAGTGCTGTAAGTGGAAACGTCTAGCAGCAACAAGGGCTTAGTCACACAAGCTCACAGAACGGGACCGCCTAGTGCTGAAGCACATAGCTACATAGTAAAAAATATTCTGCCCTCAGTTGCAACACTCACTAACAAATTCACTCACTAACGTTTGTCGGAAGCTTCATGAAATGGGTTTCCATGGCCGAGCAGCCACAAACCATTCTAAGATCACCATGCGCAATGCCAAACGTCAGCTGGAGTTGTGCACGTGTCCACATACTTTTGTAGTCTATGTAGTGAATTTCTATGTGTCATACAGTGTCATATACTGTAGTAGTAACCACAGCCCAAAGCTCAGTGAAGCCAAGGTAAAAGGCAGTAACTGACTTGAGTGACTGTTGTTACTGCTTTCTGTCCTTGGTTTCACAGTAACTTTTTCCAGTTACTGCAAATATGACCCCCCCATTTTCTCCAAAACACAACACAGTGGAGGCAGGATATTTGTCCAGGTGACAAAGCATGCAGTTACTGCTCTTTTGGTTTGTAGGGCAGGTGATGACACCTGCATGAAGGAATGACCTGCAGTATGTATTACACACATATCATGGGCTATTTGGCCAATCAAGTGCTATTTCAAAATTAGGTGATTTTGCAACGACAATCAAAATAAAATAAATCCACTGTAATAACAGATTCTAGACCTATGATGTAAATGATTCTCTATAAAGTCAATAGTCAATCAGGGGCCATCTGAGTGTAACTTTAGAGTCAGGCCTTAAAGCTGTGACCCACATAGAGACAGGAACCACTCATCTCTCACACTTAAAACACCCAGATTAACGTGGATTATCGCCAAGACCCAGGCCATAAGGCCAAACACTGAGATGTCCTCCTCCTTTTTCCCCTCCCTCCCTCCCTCCCTCCCTCCCTCCCTCCCTCCCTCCCTCCCTCCCTCCCTCCTCTGACCTGTTTGGTTTAGGCTGAGTATTTCCTAAAGTTGATTTAGTGTTTTACCCCCTAGGCCTAATCCTAGATTTGGATTGGGTGAAATTATCCTAGATCTGTGCCTAAAGACAACTTTTACCAGAGAGGGGTTGGTTTGGCAGGCTATTCAGTACAACCTATATAGTAAAGCCAGTTTCAGACAGACAGAGACAGGCTCATCTCAGGGCAAAGGTACTGGACACTATTTACAGTGCCTTGCGAAAGTATTCGGCCCCCTTGAACTTTGCGACCTTTTGCCACATTTCAGGCTTCAAACATAAAGATATAAAACTGTATTTTTTTGTGAAGAATCAACAACAAGTGGGACACAATCATGAAGTGGAACGACATTTATTGGATATTTCAAACTTTTTTAACAAATCAAAAACTGAAAAATTGGGCGTGCAAAATTATTCAGCCCCCTTAAGTTAATACTTTGTAGCGCCACCTTTTGCTGCGATAACAGCTGTAAGTCGCTTGGGGTATGTCTCTATCAGTTTTGCACATCGAGAGACTGAATTTTTTCCCATTCCTCCTTGCAAAACAGCTCGAGCTCAGTGAGGTTGGATAGAGAGCATTTGTGAACAGCAGTTTTCAGTTCTTTCCACAGATTCTCGATTGAATTCAGGTCTGGACTTTGACTTGGCCATTCTAACACCTGGATATGTTTATTTTTGAACCATTCCATTGTAGATTTTGCTTTATGTTTTGGATCATTGTCTTGTTGGAAGACAAATCTCCGTCCCAGTCTCAAGTCTTTTGCAGACTCCATCAGGTTTTCTTCCAGAATGGTCCTGTATTTGGCTCCATCCATCTTCCCATCAATTTTAACCATCTTCCCTGTCCCTGCTGAAGAAAAGCAGGCCCAAACCATGATGCTGCCACCACCATGTTTGACAGTGGGGATGGTGTGTTCAGGGTGATGAGCTGTTTTGCTTTTACGCCAAACATAACGTTTTGCATTGTTGCCAAAAAGTTCAATTTTGGTTTCATCTGACCAGAGCACCTTCTTCCACATGTTTGGTGTGTCTCCCAGGTGGCTTGTGGCAAACTTTAAACAACACTTTTTATGGATATCTTTAAGAAATGGCTTTCTTCTTGCCACTCTTCCATAAAGGCCAGATTTGTGCAATATACGACTGATTGTTGTCCTATGGACAGAGTCTCCCACCTCAGCTGTAGATCTCTGCAGTTCATCCAGAGTGATCATGGGCCTCTTGGCTGCATTTCTGATCAGTCTTCTCCTTGTATGAGCTGAAAGTTTAGAGGGACGGCCAGGTCTTGGTAGATTTGCAGTGGTCTGATACTCCTTCCATTTCAATATTATCGCTTGCACAGTGCTCCTTGGGATGTTTAAAGCTTGGGAAATCTTTTTGTATCCAAATCCGGCTTTAAACTTCTTCACAACAGTATCTCGGACCTGCCTGGTGTGTTCCTTGTTCTTCATGATGCTCTCTGCGCTTTTAACGGACCTCTGAGACTATCACAGTGCAGGTGCATTTATACGGAGACTTGATTACACACAGGTGGATTGTATTTATCATCATTAGTCATTTAGGTCAACATTGGATCATTCAGAGATCCTCACTGAACTTCTGGAGAGTTTGCTGCACTGAAAGTAAAGGGGCTGAATAATTTTGCACGCCCAATTTTTCAGTTTTTGATTTGTTAAAAAAGTTTGAAATATCCAATAAATGTCGTTCCACTTCATGATTGTGTCCCACTTGTTGTTGATTCTTCACAAAAAAAATACAGTTTTATATCTTTATGTTTGAAGCCTGAAATGTGGCAAAAGGTCGCAAAGTTCAAGGGGGCCGAATACTTTCGCAAGGCACTGTACCTCCACATCCCTCCCACTTTGCCCATGAGCCTGGCCTGCCCGGTCCCTGTCTCTCAGTCTAAACCCACAGCCTGGCCTGCCCAGTCCCTGTCTCTCAGTCTAAACCCACAGCCTGGCCTGCCCAGTCCCTGTCTCTCAGTCTAAACCCACAGCCTGGCCTGCCCGGTCCCTGTCTCTCAGACTAAACCCACAGCCTGGCCTGGCCTGCCCGGTCCCTGTCTCTCAGTCTAAACCCACAGCCTGGCCTGCCCGGTCCCTGTCTCTCAGTCTAAACCCACAGCCTGGCCTGCCCGGTCCCTGTCTCTCAGTCTAAACCCACAGCCTGGCCTGCCCGGTCCCTGTCTCTCAGTCTAAACCCACAGCCTAGCCTGCCCGGTCCCTGTCTCTCAGTCTAAACCCACAGCCTGGCCTGCCCGGTCCCTGTCTCTCAGTCTAAACCCACAGCCTGGCCTGCCCGGTCCCTGTCTCTCAGTCTAAACCCACAGCCTGGCCTGCCCGGTCCCTGTCTCTTAGTCTAAACCCACAGCCTGGCCTGCCCGGTCCCTGTCTCTCAGTCTAAACCCACAGCCTGGCCTGCCCAGTCCCTGTCTCTCAGTCTAAACCCACAGCCTGGCCTGCCCAGTCCCTGTCTCTCAGTCTAAACCCACAGCCTGGCCTGCCCGGTCCCTGTCTCTCAGACTAAACCCACAGCCTGGCCTGCCCGGTCCCTGTCTCTCAGTCTAAACCCACAGCCTGGCCTGCCCGGTCCCTGTCTCTCAGTCTAAACCCACAGCCTGGCCTGCCCGGTCCCTGTCTCTCAGTCTAAACCCACAGCCTGGCCTGCCCGGTCCCTGTCTCTCAGTCTAAACCCACAGCCTAGCCTGCCCGGTCCCTGTCTCTCAGTCTAAACCCACAGCCTGGCCTGCCCGGTCCCTGTCTCTCAGTCTAAACCCACAGCCTGGCCTGCCCAGTCCCTGTCTCTCAGTCTAAACCCACAGCCTGGCCTGCCCGGTCCCTGTCTCTCAGTCTAAACCCACAGCCTGGCCTGCCCGGTCCCTGTCTCTCAGTCTAAACCCACAGCCTGGCCTGCCCGGTCCCTGTCTCTCAGTCTAAACCCACAGCCTGGCCTGCCCGGTCCCTGTCTCTCAGTCTAAACCCACAGCCTGGCCTGCCCGGTCCCTGTCTCTCAGTCTAAACCCACAGCCTGGCCTGCCCGGTCCCTGTCTCTCAGTCTAAACCCACAGCCTGGCCTGCCCGGTCCCTGTCTCTCAGTCTAAACCCACAGCCTGGACAGATTTAATGATTAAGATTATTGTTAATTAAGATGCTTCCTGCACAGTTCTCACAGCCACTCCTACACGTCTACTTATTTATCTACAGTAGTGTAGTGGGATGTAAACGTAAGTAAACACGTTTTTTTTTTGCACAACAGTTTGTCCACCGTTTGGGGAAAAATGCATTGAAAGTTTAGAGGTGTTACTTTTTCACAGCGACCGGCTATTTAACCACCTATTTTCCCCCACAACACCCATGTTCACATTTCTGAGCTAATATGTGTATCAACACCGAAAGAGATGCCATCACAATATCAACCTCAACCAGACACCTCTAAAAACTATAGTCTCCATGTGTTACGTTGGTTGACTCTGCCCTAAAGGTTGCAGCTGGGATAGAAAAAGGCTGATAGAAATGACTGTTGGTCTTGGCCAGTGTTGCTCAACATTGATCCTGTGCCAGGGCACCCACTAGGTATGCTGGATTTCACTCCAGCTCGGCATCACATCACCTGTGTGAACACAGCCCATGTTGTCTAGAACAGGGTTTCTCAACTTAACCCCCTGTATGCAGTTGATTTTTTTGTTTACCAATTACTCCCATTAACAAGGCTTACTTGAATTGGCAGACCATCATTTATCTTAATATAGTCATTTTAAAATAGTTTACTCTCAACGTCATTTATCTCATTGGTTCTAAGAGGATATATTAATTAGTATCTTGGGCAGCTTTTACACAGGCAAATCGACAAATCAAATCAGCTCTGAAAAAGATCTGCTGTGAAAAGATCTGATGAGTTTGTCAAAAGACAAATTAGTGGAAAAATATCAGAATTGGGCTGCCTGTCTAAACGCAGCCATAATTAGTGATGTGTGTTACTTAGTTAGTTGATTATCTACAGACTACATACTTTAGTATAGCACAGAAGCATGGGGACCACAGTAAGTACAGTAGCCTACATTTTCTGGATGCTAAATCATTAATCTTGTGGATTATCAGGAAGGATTGGGTGGCTGAAATGGGCAAGAGCTCTACATTAGCTAATTGATGATTAGGACTGAGACTGAACGCAGGAAGTCGGCGGCACCTTAATTGGGGAGGACGGGCTCGTTGTAATGGCTGGAGCGGACTAGATGGAATGGTACCAAATACATCAAACACATGATGGTTTCCATGTTGATGGTGCCATTCCATTACCTCATTTCCAGCCACCCCCACCTACATGTACAGATGACCTCGACTAACCTGTACCCTGCACATTGACTCTGTACCGGTACCCCCTGTATATAGCCTCGTTATTGTTATTTTATTGTGTTACTTTTTATCAATTTATTTGGTAAATATTTTCTTAACTCTTTCTTGAACTGCATTGTTGATCAAGGGCTTGTAAGTAAGCCTTACACAGTAAGGTTGTATTCGGCGCATGTGACAATCAAAGTCTGATTTGATTATTATGAGCTGTCCTCCCCTCAGCAGCCTCCAATGGAACCTACATACCGAGGAAAATAAGGGCACTTTTGACCACAGACTGACTTCTGATGATATTCAATATATAGACAGGACCTACATTTAAGAAAAGCTATATTCCCACAAGTCCATCATTTGTTCTCCTAAAAAAAGCCTCACTAAATTGTATGGCTTGTTTTCTTCTGTCAGTTTGGAGGTGACGCACTATTCCCATGCCACATACTGTAAATGGTAGAAAAACCTTTGAATGCCTATATCCACAATTTCCCCTTGTCCCATCTTCAAAATGATCATCACCGTCATTGATGGTTGTTGTAAGAAGGTTCTTCTACCAAGTGGTTCAAGGTTAGAATCCGTCCTTGATCTCTCACCTGGCAGATGACTTCCACTTCTGTCTTGGTGATGTATCCGTTCTTGTCCACGTCGAACAGTGAGAAGGCCCACTCCAGCTTCCTCGTCGTCTTCCCACTGGAGGTCATGTGCAGTGCAATGATGTATTCCTTGAAGTCCAGAGTGCCGTCCTCGTTGGTGTCGAATGAACGGAACACATGCTGAGCGTAGGTCTTGGCTTCGCTATCGGGGAAGAAGCGCGCGTAGATCGTCTCGAACTCCTCTGGCGAGATGCGTCCGGTGGGACACTGCTTCTGGAAGTTCTCGTACCACTGGCACAACTCGTTCTCCGTGAACTTGGTGTTGAGCTTCAGGTCCTCCAGGATCTCCTTGGAAATAGCACTGCTCTTGGCGTTCCCCATCGTATTAGCCTGTACTGGGATCTCTGAGTTATGGTCGAAAGCTCTCTGAAGTAGTGCCAACAAGGACAATCAGATCTCTACAATGACTGAAGTGTTACCCAGTGTACCACTAGGAACCATGCATCAACGAAAGCCTTCAATATCAGGGAGAAAGAACAGAGAGGGAGGCAGAGCAAAGAGTCATGACCCAGCTGTGTCAGCAGTAGAGAGAGTGTGAAGTGATGTGTTAGGGATGAACTGTTGTCATTCTGATGGGTGACGTAGATAGATAGATGGAGTAACGAAGGAGGGGGGTGGAATTAGACTGCTACCTTTGGCGACTGGATTAATTCAGTTAATTCAGGATTTAAGGTGGCTGAGCTTTCCACTCAAATTAACTTTAATTTCCATATTCTCTTTTGCCAAACCATCTCTCTTCTTGTCTGGTCTGTGTGTCGGCCAAGGCCCTGTTATCATTAGAATTAAAATTTCTCAATAAGAGCCAAATCCTAACTTTAAAGACGTGTAGGTAACTCAAACCCAATTTAAATCAATGCAGGATTTACTTGAAAGTACAAGTTAGGTACGAGACGTCAAGGGAGAATTTGTCCTTGCTTGGTTACCACATGACCTAGCCAGGAGAAAGACTGGATCATAGACCCAATAGAGACACTGTATAAGATTGTTAGTTGTAACAATGAGTTCTATATTCATCTGTTGAGCAAAAACTGAAGTTGTCTGAACCAGTTTCTAGTCTATTATGTAAAGCAAAAAATAAGTCTCAAGCATCATGGTGGAGGACACAAGTCTGATTGGTCACACTAGTAAATTACTATTCTCTCTTTTAAGACTATTAAAGTAAGCGGTAGTTGATTAAGGTTTTGAGTCTGTATGTTCTAGTAAAGACACTTAAATGGGTTTAGCTAAGCAGGTCCTCCTAATTCTAAACCAGCCATCTGTACAGGCCTTTTATAGGAAGTTCAGCTGCCCCTGAACACTTCCTTCCTTCACCTCTCTGTCTCTGCCTCCTTTCCTCCTTCACCCTGTCTCTGTCCCCATTCCCTCCTTTACCCTGTCTCTGTCCCCTTCCCTCCCTCACCTCTCTGTCCCTTTCCCTCCTTAATGTCTCTATCCCCTTCCCTCCTTCACCCCTCTGTCTCTGTCCTCTTTCCTCCTTTACATCTGGACCTTTCGTTCTCTGCTACTCCATCCTATCCATCTCCTCCCTGCTCCTGTCCCCTTCACTTGTTTTATTCTGTCCCCTCATCCTTCTCCTCTGTACCCCTTCTCTCATTCCTCTCCTCCACCTTGTCTCCTTCCCTTCTGTCCCCTCTCTGTCTCCTCCACCTTGTCTCTTTCTCTCCATCCTGCACATGCTTTTTAGGAAGCTCGGCTCCTAGATGTTTATCCTCTCTCTGGCTTGTCTCTCATCATGCCTTTGTTTTGTCTCCACAGCAAGTGTAAACATACAGTACCAGTCAAAAGTTTGGTCACCACTACTCATTCAAGGGTTTTCTTTATTGTTAATATTTCCTACATTGTAGAATAATAGTGAAGACATCAAAACCATGAAATAACGAATATGGAATCATGTAGTAACCAAAAAAGTGTTAAACAAATCAAAATATATCTTAGATTCTAGATTCTTCAAAGTAGCCACGCTTTGCATTCTCTCAACCAGCTTCACCTGAAATGCTTTTCCAACAGTATTGAAGGAGTTCCCACATATGCTGAGCACTTGTTGGCCGCTTTTCCTTCACTCTGTAGTCCAATTCATCGCAAACCATCTCAATTGGGTTGAGGTCGGGTGATTGTGGAGGCCAGGTCATCTGATGTAGCACTCCATGACTCTCCTTCTTGGTTAAATAGCCTTTACACAGCCTGGAGGTGTGTTGGGTCACTATCCTGTTGAAAAACAAATGATAGTCCCACTAAGCGCAAACCAGATGTGATGGCGTATCGCTGCAGAATGCTGTGGTAGCCATGCTGGTTAAGTGTGCCTTGAATTCTAAATAAATCACAGACAGTGTCACCAGCAAAGCACCCCCACACCATCACACCTCCTCCTCCATGCTTCACGGCGGGAATCACACATGCAGAGATCATCCTTTCACCTACTCTGCGTCTCACACGGCGGTTGGAACCAAAAATCACACACTTGGACACATCAGACCAAAGGACAGATTTCCACCGGTCTAATGTCCATTAGTAGTGGCTTCTTTGCAGCAATTTGACCATGAAGGCCTGATTCACGCAGTCTCCTATGAGCAGTTGATGTTGAGATGTGTCTGTTACTTGAACTCTGTGACGCATTTATTTGGGCTGTAATTTCTGCGGCTGGTAAATCTAATGAACTTATCCTCTGCAGCAGAGGTAACTCTGGGTCTTCCTTTCCTGTGGCGGTCCTCATGAGAGCCAGTTTCATCACAGCGCTTGAGGGTTTTTTCGACTGCACTTTAAATTTTCCGGATTGACTGACCTTCATGTCTTAAAGTAATGATGGACTGTCATTTCTCTTTGCTTATTTGAGCTGTTCTTGAGATAATATGGACTTGGTCTTTTATCTTCTGTATACAACCCCTACAACCCCAACCCCTTGTCACAACACAACTGATTGGCTCCAATGCATTAAGAAGGAAAGAAATTCAAAAAATTAACTTTTAACAGGGCACACGGGTTAATTGAAATGCATTCCAGGTGACTACTTCACGAAGCTGGTTGAGAGAATGCCAAGAGTGTGCACAGCTGTCATCAAGGCAATGGGTGGCAAATTTGAATAATATCAAATCTCAAATTTGTTTAACACTTTTTTGGTTACTACATTATTCCATATGTGTTCTTTCATAGTTTTTGATGTCTTCACTATTATTCTAGAATGTAGAAAATAGTAAAATAAAGAAAAACCCTGGAATAAGTTGGTATGTCAAAACGTTTGACTGCTACTGTAAATCTCTTAACATGTCCTTCCCTTCTCCCTCTTTAAGTGTTTGTTTTGACAGAAGTATTGCTGTAACGCCCTGTAAATCCCGTATGGTGCTTTTCCATTGAGACTTACCATCACACCAGTGGACCATCAGTGTTTTATGTTAATGTCAGCTCTAGTGTTGTTGTGTTTCCATCAGAGTCCTATACTACAAATCAGGTTTGAGGAGTTATCGAGGTAACTTTGGTCAACTCTGAGTTCAACTCGGGATAACCGGTACCACAAAAGTGGCTCACCTTTTAGCCAGTTACATTTCTATGGCAACAAATCCTTCAAAACGAACCTGCTCAGGGACAGGTTAACTCCATTTCCCCTGAATGATGTGTCTGAGCTGCGAGTTGAGGACCAATTAAATCAGGTTCCCTCCGTCTCGCAAAGATTGTGTCATTCTCCCCTTCATTTGAGGAAGATGACTGATTAATAAAATATTTAATCAAAAGTTTTTTGTGCAAAAAAATAGTCATGTTAAAATACCTATCAAATTACACATTTAATAATGAGAGAATGCATTTGAAACTTCATGCACAGTAAAGCTTTTGTATGACAATACCATTATTTAATCGCTAGGAGTGGGGAAAAAAGGTTATTGTGCATTGATAAGCACACCAAAGACGGCATTAACGATCAAATAAAGACGTCACTTCAACACTCCTATTTCACACCGTAGCCTGAACTTAGATTTCAGCAGGCTGTGGCTAAAGTCAGCGGCAGGGGGACAAGACATATTCATCGTCGTAGTACGGATAAAGCCTGAGCTGGAATGTGAAGCTAACTTAGGATAGCTAGCTTTAGAAAACCCTGGGTCTAGCTTGTTTCGTAGTATACCACTCAGGAGTGTGACACCTAAGACTATAATTAACAACCTCTGCATCATTCAAGACTATTGCTTTGTGAGAAGGTGTCAAAGTTCACAGTTAGCCAATGTTATGTAAATGCACCAGATTTAAAGTACCCAGGGCCTTGCCTCCAAATTAGAACAAGTCCGCTGGAGCCATGGCCCAGTGAGACACGGGGTTCCCGGCCTGCGTAAGTGGAAAAGTCTGAGCCTTTTTGGTACAACACTGAGGCAAATCCTTGTTGAAAATGAGTCATTACTGTCTCTTTCCCCACTCTGTCTGTCTTTGTTTTGTCTGTGATAGGAACATGTATCCCTCTTTACTAACTCCTACCCACCTGGACCCCCATCTCCGTCTCTAAGTCTCTATTTTTCTTGTGGTAGTGTAGTTTGTCCTTCTCCTACCCCCTTTCCTCCTCACACATTGATTTGTGCCTGTACTATGAGTAATAAGGTAAGGAATTGTCCAAAAATTCAAAATAAATGAACCCACACAGCCACTATGTAACAGATAGGTAATAACACAAGTCCAAATGTAGTGTTGCAAACATCATGCTGCTTCTAACCATATTCCATGCAACTTCACCATTGGTTTACATGTCCTACCCTGACCCTTTCACAGGGTTGACCATTTTTGTTCATAAAACAGCCATAACTCCGCTTGTGACGGGGGAATGGAAGCTTGTTTTGTGCAATAGTGAGGGGCAATCGAATGCAAGCTTCACAAACAAAATCTAGCTTATCTATGGGTAAAAGGGTTGACGTGTTATGCTCAACTCAATCAGTTTTCCACCACAAAACACCAGAAAATGGCCAAACAGAGTAGAACCAGCTCACCTATTTTTACACTATGATTTGACTATATAATGCTCAATGTTTCTTTGAATAAAAAATGAATAGTTTCACCACATCAAAACAAGTGTTACTCATTAATCACATTAAATGAATAATAATCTTCAGTAATTACTTTGTCAAATAATCAAAATAACCAGGACTTTACAACGATGGTGAAAACTTGGGGAAATGTTGGGGTTAATTGGGTTAAAATCTTCCTAGAAGTCAGAAAAACATGACGTGGGACATGCCAAAATTGGGATTTTCATTACTATTGAAATGTTGACCATAGTTGAATTTAGTTACAGCAGTATGTAACCCAACTGTTGAGTGTTTTTATCAAAATGTACACACAATGTCACAAGGACATTAAATGCATTCGTAGAACAACCTTTTACATATTTGGGTTGGGACGATCCCGAATTGCTTCAATAATCACAAAGGTTGGTAAAATAACAGTATAACGGAGAAAACTTTTGTTATTTTGGATGTGGAAGTGTGAGTTGACAATGTTTGTTCCTCCTATGCCTTTACTGTAGGCCATCTATAACCATCCCTCTTTCTCCTGTCCTAATTAACCCTTACATCTGATTCTTATCTGTTCCTATCTAACTCTGTCAAAAGAGGATTTTCTCTTCCCTATAAATATACCCAGTGAGCTTATTTATTGGATTACCCCTGCCCCGCCCTGCTCCAGTCTGAGCCAATTACCATCACCCCCATCACTCAGAGAATTACTACCCCTCCCCTCCTCACAAAAACAATCCCTGGCCTCTGAACTGTATTCTCTGAGCTTCTCCAGATAGAAGTTACCCACAGGCCCAGTGTAGGTTCCTAACCTGGACATACCCACAGGCCCAGTGTAGGTTCCTAACCTGGACATACCCACAGGCCCAGTGTTAGATCCTGACCTGGACATACCCACAGGCCCAGTGTAGGTTCCTAACCTGGACATACCCACAGGCCCAGTGTTAGATCCTGACCTGGACATACCCACAGGCCCAGTGTTAGATCCTAACCTCGACATACCCACAGGCCCAGTGTTAGATCCTAACCTGGACATACCCACAGGACCAGTGTTAGATTCCTGACCTGGACATACCCACAGGCCCTGTGTTAGATCCTGACCTGGACATACCCACAGGCCCAGTGTTAGATTCCTGATCTGGACAACCCACTGGCCCAGTGTTAGATTCCTGATCTGGACATACCCACAGGCCCAGTGTTAGATTCCTGATCTGGACAACCCACAGGCCCAGTGTTAGATTCCTGATCTGGACAACCCACAGGACCAGTGTTAGATCCTGACCTGGACATACCCACAGGACCAGTGTTAGATCCTGATCTGGACATACCCACAGGCCCAGTGTTAGATCCTGACCTGGACATACCCACAGGACCAGTGTTAGATCCTGACCTGGACATACCCACAGGACCAGTGTTAGATCCTGACCTGGACATACCCACAGGACCAGTGTTAGATCCTGACCTGGACATACCCACAGGACCAGTGTTAGATCCTGACCTGGACATACCCACAGGACCAGTGTTAGATCCTGATCTGGACATACCCACAGGACCAGTGTTAGATCCTGACCTGGACATACCCACAGGACCAGTGTTAGATCCTGACCTGGACATACCCACAGGACCAGTGTTAGATCCTGACCTGGACATACCCACAGGCCCAGTGTTAGATCCTGACCTGGACATACCCACTTTTTGTGAAAGTAAAGTCATCTGCTGTAACTAACAATTACAGCAACAGCTCTAATGCTGAATTTTCACCTCAACCCACAGAATCAAAGACAGCAGAATCAAAGAGCAGAATCAACAACGTCTGGGTCATCAAGACAGTTGCTTTGTGAGAACGTGTTAACCATAGAAAGGTGTTAACCCTTGTTCACAGTAACCATTGTTATGTAAACAAAGGCTGAAAAGTATCAGTGGCCAGGCCTTGGCCCCAAGTCAGTGTAGGACCGTTGAGGCCATGGCCCAGTGAGACACAGGTGCCGGTCCGTGGAGATAGATTCATACAAGTCTGAGCCCTTTGGGTTAAACACTGAGGGAAATCTCAGGTGGAAACATGGCATTATTATATGTGCTTCATGGCTTCAGATCAATATTGGCACATTTCTGGGAATGTCAGAGTTTGTTCGTAAACAGTCGTATTAGCTACCATGCCAGGAAACCCCTGCGTTACACAAGCAGTTAATTGAGTCAACGTGCGAGTACGTCTGTCCGTCTGTCTGTGGTAGGGATGTCTTCTGGTCTTCAGATAGACGGGAGCCTCATTCTGTGGCCTGGGAAGAGGATCATCGTGGGTTCTTACTGACACATATAGGTAATACGGCTGAACCTCCGTGACCTCTCCATCTGTGTCACAGGTCTGCATTGGCCAATAACAACATTCAGGCCGTTTATTTTTCCTGACCGTAGCAAACCGCAAGAAGCAGTACACTGAAAAGCATATTCCATACAACTACTGCACTTATAAAGTCTCATTGCCTCAGGGTCAATATAAGCAGCTATAAACCTAAAAATATGGTGGAAAAAAGGGGTGGAAAAAAAGAGTTTGGAGGCTTTTTATGAACATACTCAAATTCACCATTGCTAATGTGATTTCTTTTCAGTAGAATAGCGCAGAAAGGGCACTTAAAGAGAGTAAGTGATATTGGAAACAAGGACAGGGAAACCTTTTAAGAACTAGAAAAAACAAACTCTAGGTCTACCCAAACAATGCCTTGGTGGGACCCAACCCAAACCTTCAGAGAGAGAGAGAGAGAGAGCGAGGGAACGAGGGAGAGAAAAGGGAAGGGGTCCAAGATAAATACCAGTTAATGGGTCATAATGAGGCTTAATGACAGACGAGACCTTCCTACTGAATACAGAGAACAGCAGAAACAAACAATTGATAACAACAATCATAACAACTATGCCCGCCTCCGTCTTTGTAGGCGTCACATGATAAAGGTGACAAGCAATGACTCGTCTGCTCCCATTTCTTGAGAATCTCCCCACAGAGAAAGTCAACACAGTTTGGCCTTTACTGAAGATGAGAAAACCCATACATTTGGGTTCTTGAGCAATTGAATGATTTTCATGAATGTAAAGGATGTCCATAGGCCAACATTTTACACATCAACCAATGTGCTCTTTGGTCCAATATTGATAGGAAGCCAATAAGGTGAATATTTATTTTTATCTCAAATTAAATAGTTTTCTTTCTCTTTAAAAGCAGGGTTTTTTTCTCTCTCTTTATTTAATGCTTGAGTTAAAGCTCTAGAGTCATGTAATATTGATTAGGGACTCTATAGCCTGATTGAAACACTGTAAAGACAAATACGGATATGAAGATATCCTGAAGCAATAAAGACAAAATCCTCACATTACATAGACAAGAGTGATCTTGTCTATGTAATATCTTGGTTTGTTACTGGTTGTTGTCACTGATCAATTTCATTATATTGCAGCACGATCATATCATTCAAAAGGAAAAACTGCAGACGAGATGAACACCTCCATCCATGTGCTTTAACTGACTACTTTGTGGCACAGGACTGGACATAAGACAGGACACGAGACTGGACATAAGACTGGGCACGAGACTGGACATAAGACTGTACACGAGACTGGACATAAGACTGGACACGAGACTGGACATAAGACAGGACACAGGACACAAAGCCAAGAGAACACCAAAACAAAGAGAAACGTACAAAAGGAGTAACAATACGAAAGAGACATCTAAAAGATAACAACAAAGATGGACACCCTGGATCCCTCCGCTCTCGCAGGTACCACCTCCGCTGTGACCTATGACTCCAAATCAGAGATGGTGACCCTACCAGGAGGGATTGTCTCCGTGGCAGGCATCACTGTGATAACCGGGGGCGCTGAACAGTCTTGTGGCTCCTGCATGCTAGCCTTTGGTGTTTGGGGCACTCTGATTGGCCTAAGCGTGGTTGCCCTGGGAATCTGGGACCAATCAGTGCAGGTCGGGGGCCGGACCTCGGACCTCCTGGGGCTGGGATTGGTGGTTCTGGCTATCAGTTTTGGGGTTGTGGGCAGTGTGGTGGGCTTTCGCTTCCTGACGAAGAGGGGGAGCGAGATAATGAGGGAGGATGGGAAGGTGGTGCTCATAGGGGAGAGAGGGAGGAGAGGGAGGATGGGAAGGTGGTGCTCATAGGGGAGAGAGGGAGGAGAGGGAGGATGGGAAGGTGGTGCTCATAGGGGAGAGAGGGAGGAGTGTTATAAAAACTGTGACTGTGTAAAAATGAAAAAAAGAGAGAGGAATATGTTTTCAAGTCATGATTATTGCACAGTCACACTAATATTTAGTGGAAGAAAAGTCATGTTTTATATGTATGTTATGAATTTGTTACACACCATAAACATTTATTTTGGTTGAGTAATTTTAAGATAAGATATTTTGACAATCTCTGGCTCCGTGTGTAAACGCCAATTCTATCCCCTCTTGTTATGGTGTCACATAGACCTTTATCTCTCTCTCTTTTCCCTCCTTCATCTTCCTCAATCTCCCTCTTCAATCTAGGTGGAATGCAACAGGAAAGGGTGACGATGAGCGGTTTCCTGTGGAAAACAAAACACAATTTTCTATGTGATGCAAGTATTTTAGAAGATTAATTTTCACATGGTCAGTGCGTGTCACTCTTCACTCTTTCTTGAGTCAGACAGGTTCACCGTTTGTAAAACATTGCATAACATTTCCATTATAAAATCAAATCAAAGTTTATTGGTCACGTACACAGATTTGCAGATGTTATCGCAGGTGCAGCGAAATGCTTGTGTTTCTAGATCCAACAGTGTAGTAATACCTAGCAATAATATTCCAGAAGCAAAATATATATACTGTACATGATTAGAATACAGTATATACAGTACCAGTCAATAGTTTGGACACACCTACTCATTCCAGAGTTTTACTTTATTTTTTACATTGTAGACTAATAGTGAAGACATCAAAACAATGAAATAACACATATGGACTCATGTACAGTGCCTTGCGAAAGTATTCGGCCCCCTTGAATTTTGCGACCTTTTGCCACATTTCAGGCTTCAAACATAAAGATATAAAACTGTATTTTTTTGTGAAGAATCAACAACAAGTGGGACACAATCATGAAGTGGAACGACATTTATTGGATATTTCAAACTTTTTTAACAAATCAAAAACTGAAAAATTGGGCGTGCAAAATTATTCAGCCCCCTTAAGTTAATACTTTGTAGCGCCACCTTTTGCTGCGATTACAGCTGTAAGTCGCTTGGGGTATGTCTCTATCAGTTCTGCACATCGAGAGACTGAAATTTTTTCCCATTCCTCCTTGCAAAACAGCTCGAGTTCAGTGAGGTTGGATGGAGAGCATTTGTGAACAGCAGTTTTCAGTTCTTTCCACAGATTCTCGATTGGATTCAGGTCTGGACTTTGACTTGGCCATTCTAACACCTGGATATGTTTATTTTTTAACCATTCAGATGTGCTGTGTTGCTTTTACGACAAACTTGCATTGTTGCCAAAAAGTTAAATTTTGGTTTCATCTGACCAGAGCACCTTCTTCCACATGTTTGGTGTGTCTCCCAGGTGGCTTGTGGCAAACTTTAAACGACACTTTTTATGGATATCTTTAAGAAATGGCTTTCTTCTTGCCACTCTTCCATAAAGGCCAGATTTGTGCAATATACGACTGATTGTTGTCCTATGGACAGAGTCTCCCACCTCAGCTGTAGATCTCTGCAGTTCATCCAGAGTGATCATGGGCCTCTTGGCTGCATCTCTGATCAGTCTTCTCCTTGTATGAGCTGAAAGTTTAGAGGGACGGCCAGGTCTTGGTAGATTTGCAGTGGCCTGATAATCCTTCCATTTCAATATTATCGCTTGCACAGTGCTCCTTGGGATGTTTAAAGCTTGGGAAATCTTTTTGTATCCAAATCTGTCTTTAAACTTCTTCACAACAGTATCTCGGACCTGCCTGGTGTGTTCCTTGTTCTTCATGATGCTCTCTGCGCTTTTAACGGACCTCTGAGACTATCACAGTGCAGGTGCATTTATACGGTGACTTGATTACACACAGGTGGATTGTATTTAGGTCAACATTGGATCATTCAGAGATCCTCACTGAACTTCTGGAGAGAGTTTGCTGCACTGAAAGTAAAGGGGCTGAATAATTTTGCACGCCCAATTTTTCAGTTTTTGATTTGTTAAAAAAGTTTGAAATATCCAATAAATGTCGTTCCACTTCATGATTGTGTCCCACTTGTTGTTGATTCTTCACAAAAAAAATACAGTTTTACAGTGCCTTGCGAAAGTATTCGGCCCCCTTGAACTTTGCGACCTTTTGCCACATTTTAGGCTTCAAACATAAAGATATAAAACGGTATTTTTTTGTGAAGAATCAACAACAAGTGGGACGGTTGGTTGGAACCAATTATCTCAAATTTGGACTCATCAATCCAAAGGACAGATTTCCACCTGTCTAATATCCATTTGTCACGATCGTCATAATGAGGAGACCAAGGCGCAGCGTGGTAAGCGTACATAACTTATTTAATGAAAGAACGAACACTATACAAACTATACAAAACAACAAAACAAACCGTGAAGCCATTTGACTAGTGCAAACAGGCAACTAAACATAGAATAACAACCCATAAAATACCCAAGGAATATGGCTACCTAAATATGGTCCCCAATCAGAGACAACGATAAACAGCTGCCTCTGATTGAGAACCAATCTAGGCAACCATAGATATATAAACACCTAGACTACAAAACCCCCTAGACAATACAAAAACTAAACAAACCACCCTTGTCACACCCTGACCTAACCAAAATAATAAAGAAAACAAAGATAACTAAGGTCAGGGCGTGACACCATTGCTCATGTTTCAAGCAAGTCTTATTATTGGTGTCCTTTACTAGTGGTTTCTTTGCAGCAATTTGACCATGAAGGCCTAATTCATACAGTCTCCTCTGAACAGTTGTTGTTGAGATGTGTTACGTGAACTCTGCGAGTCAATTATTTGGGCTACAATATCTGAGTCTGGTAACTCTAATGAACTTATCCTCCACAGCAGAGGTAACTCTGTGTCTTCCTTTCCTGTGGTGGTCCTCATGAGAGCCACTTTCATCATAGCGCTTGAAGGTTTTTGCGACTGCACTTGAAGAAACTTCTTGAAAGTTCTTGAAATTTTCCAGATTGACCATCATGTCTTAAAAGTAATGATGGACTGTCGTTTCTCTTTGCTTATTTGAACTGTTCTTGCCATGATATGGACTTGGTCTTTCACCAAATAGGGCTACATTCTGTATACCACCCTTACCTTGTCCCAACACAACTGATTGGCTCAAACGCAGTAAGAAGGAAAAAAAAATTCCACAAACAAACTTTTAATAACAATGCACACATGTTAATTGAAATGCATTCCAGGTGACTACTTCATCAAGCTGGTTGAGAGAATGCCAATAGTGTGCAAAGCTGTCATCAAGGCAAAGGGTGGCATCTTTGAAGAATCTGAAATATAAAAATAATTCTCACACTTGTTTGGTTACTACATTATTCCATATGTGTTATTTCATAGTTTTGATGTCTTCACTATTATTCTAGAATGGAGAATAGCAAAAATAAAGTAAAACCCTTGAATGAGTAGGTGTGTCCAAACTTTTGACTGGTACTGTATATATAAAGTGGGTAAATGAGTATGTAACATTATTAAAGTGACTACTGTCCAATGACTCTATGTACATGGGGCAGCAGTCTCTAAGGTGCAAGGTAGAGTACCGGGTGGTAGCCGGCTAAAACAGTGACTAAAGTTCAAGGCAGGGTGCTTGGCAGAGGCCGGCTAGTGGTGGTTATTTAACTGTCTGATGGCCTGGAGATAGAAGCTGTTTCTCAGTCTCTCGGTCCCAGCTTTGTGGACAGTGCAATTGCAGTACCAGGCGGTGATACAGTCCGACAGCATGCTCTCAATGGTGCATCTGTAGTTTGTGAGGGTCTAATAGGCCAAAGACAAATTTCTTCAGCCTCCTGAAGTTGAAGAGGAGTTGTTGCGCCTTCTTCAGTACGCTGTCTGTCTGAAGGGACTGTTTCAGGTTGTCTGTGATGTGTACGGCAAGGAAATTTTGACCCTATCTACTACGGCCCCGTCGATGTGAATGGGGGCGTGCTTTCGCTGCTGTCTCCTGTAAGTCTACGATCAGCTCCTTTGTTTTGTTGACGTTATTTTCCTGGCACAACTCTGCCAGGGCCCTCAAATCGTCCCTGTAGGCTGTCTCACCGTTGTTGGTAGTCAAGCCTACCACTGTTGTGTCATCAGAAAAATTGATGATTCAGTTGGAGACGTGCAGGGCCATGCAGTCATGGGTGAACAGGGAGTACAGGAGTGGGTTGAGCACAGATTTTATTGGTCACATACACGTGTTTAGCAGATGTTATTGCGGGTGTAGCGAAATGCTTGTTTTTCTAACTCCGAAAGCACAGTAATATCTAACAAGTAATATCTAAACATTTCACAACATGTATCCAACACACACAAATCTAAGTAAAGAAATATAATTAAGAATATATAAATATATGGATGAGCAATGTCAGAGTGGCATTGACTAAGATACAGTAGAATAGAATACAGAATATACATATGAGATGAGTAATGCAAAATAAGTAAACATTATTAAACTGACTAGTGTTCCATTTATTAAAGTGGAAAGTGATTTCAAGTCTATATACATAGGCAGCAGCCTCTAATGTGCTAGTGATGGCTATTTAACAGTCTGATGGCCTTGAGATAGAAGCTGTTTTTCAGTCTCTCGTTCCCAGCTTTGATGCACCTGTACTGACCTTACCTTCTGGATGATTGCGGGTGAACAGGCAGTGGCTCGAGTGGTTGTTGTCCTTGAGGATATTTTTGGCCTTCCTGTGACATCGGGTGCTGTAGGTGTCCTGGAGGGCAGGTAGTTTGCCCCGGGTGATGCGTTGGGCAGACTGCACCACCCTCTGGAGAGTCCTGCGGTTGCGGGCGGTGCATTTGCCATACCAGGTGTCACACCCTGATCTGTTTCACCTGTCCCTGTGAATGTCTCCACCGCTCCCAGGTGTCGCTTATTTTCCCCAGTGTATTTATCCCTGTGTTTCCTGTCTCTCTGTGCCAGTTCGTCTTGTATGTTTCCAAGTCAACCAGCGGTCAACCTGTTCGCCTGCTTTTTGCATTTCTCCTTTTTCTAGTCCTCCCGGTTTTGACCTTTGCCTGCTTCTGGACTTTGTACCCGCCTGCCTGACCATTCTGCCTGCCTTGACCACGAGCCTGTCTGCCACTCTGTACCTCGTGGACTCGGATCTGGTTTTGAACTTTTGCCTGTCCACGACCATTCTCTTGCCTACCCCTTTGGATTAATAAACATTGTAAGACTCCAACCATCTGCCTACTGTGTCTGTATCTGGGTCTCGCCTTGTGTCATGATACCAGGCGGGGATACAGCTCGACAGGATACTCTCAATAATTGTGCATCTGTAAAAGTTTGTGAGGGTTTTAGGTGCCAAGCCAAAAAAGGTTAAAGCGGCGCTGTTGCGCCTTCTTCACCACACTGTCTGTGTGGGTGGAATATTTCAGTTTGTCAGTGATTGTGTATGAACTTGAAGCTTTCCACCTTCTCCACTGCGGTCATGTCGATGTGGATAGGGGGGTGCTCCTTCTGCTATTTCCTGAAGTCCACGATCATCTCCTTTGTTTTGTTGACATTGAGTGGGAGGTTATTTCTCTCCGGGAAGAAGGGCAGAGGTATATGTTTCATGATTAACGACTCATGATGTGATTGTGATAACATACAGGAAGTCAAGTCCTTCTGTTCACCCAACCTAGAATACCTCACAATCAAATCCTGACAGTATTTTCTCCCAAGATAATTTTCTTCGGTTATAGTCACAGCCGTGTATATCCCCCCTCAAGTCGATACCACGATGGTCCTCAAAGAACTTCATTGGACTTTATGCAAACTGGATAGAACATTTTCTGGGCTAGGGCAGTGTGCAGTGCAATGTTGATTGCGTCGTCCGTGGATTTGTTTGGGCGATATGTGAATTGTAGTTGGTCTAAGGTGTCGGGTAAGGTGGAGGTGATATAGTCCTTAACTAGCCTATCAACGAGCAAGAAAAAGTATGTGAACCCTTTGGAATGACCTGGATTTCCACAGAAATTGGTCCAAAAATGTGATCTGATCTTCCTCTAAGTCACAACAATAGACAAACACAGTGTGCTTAAACTAATAACACACCAATTATTGTGTTTTTCTTGTCCACATTGAATACACAATTTAAACATTGGAGATTGGAGATGTTGGTTAGAGCAGCCCTGCAATATGAAAAAAACAATCACAAGACGTGAGTTTGCTATTCACATGAAGCATTGCCTGATGTGAACAATGCCTTGGACAAAATCTCAGATTAAGAATATTTGACTTGCATAAAGCTGGAAAGGGTTACAAAAGTATCTCTAAAAGCCTTGATGTTCATCAGTCCATGGTAAGACAAATTGTCTATAAATGGAGAAAGTTCAGCACTGCTACTCTCCCTAGGAGTAGCCGTCCTGCAAAGTCGACTGCAAGAGCACAGCACAGAATGCTCAATGAGGTTAAGAAGAATCCTAGAGTGTCAGCTAAAGACTTACAGAAATCTCTGTAACATACTAACATCTCTGTTGACGAGTCTACGATACGTAAAATACAAGACAAGAATGATGTTCATGGGAGGACACCATGGAAGAAGCAACTGCTGTCCAAAAACATTGCTGCACGTCTGAAGTTCGCAAAAGAGTATTCGGATGTTCCACAGCACAACTGGCAAAATAGTCTGTGGACAGATGAAACTAAAGTTGAGTTGTTTGAAAGAATCACACAACCCTATGTGTGGAGAAAAAAGGCACAGCACACTAACATCAAAACCTCATCCCAACAGTAAAATATGGTGGAGGGAGCATCATGGTTTGGGGCTGCTTTACTGGCTCAGGGCCTGGACAGCTTGCTATCATCGACAGAAAAATGAATTCCCATGTTTATCAAGACATTTTGCAGGAGAATGTAAGGCTATCTGTCCTCCAATTGAAGCTCAGCAGAAGTTGGGTGATGCAACAGGACAACGAACCAAAACACAGAAGTAAATCAACAACAGAATGGCTTGAACAGAAGAAAATACACCTTCTGGAGTGGCCCAGTAAGAGTCCTGATCTCAACCTGATTGAGATGCTGTGGCATGACCTCGAGCGGTTCACACCAGATATCCCAAGAATATTGCAAAATATAATATTGTCCAAAATTCCTCCTGACCGTTGCGCAGGTCTGATACACAACTACAGAAAACGTTTGGTTGAGGTTATTGCTGACAAAGGAGGGTCAACCAGTTATTAAATCCAAGGGATCACATACTTTTCCCACCCTGCACTGTGAGTGTTTACACGGTGTGTTCAATAAAGACATGAAAACGTATAATTGTTTGTGTGTTATTAGTTTAATCAGACTGTGTTTGTGTATTGTTGTGACTCAGATGAAGATCAGATCAAATTTTATGACCAATTTATGCAGAAGTCCAGGTAATTCCAAAGGGTTCACATACTTTTTCTTGCTACTGAGAGTACAAAACACTGAGTGAGCTCTTTCATGACACAGACTGACCAGGTGAATCCAGGTGAAACCTATGACCCCTTATTGATGTCACCAGTTAAATCCACTTCATGTCTCAATTGTCTCAAGGCTTAAAAATCCTTCTATAACCTGTCTCCTCCCCTTCATCTAGACTGACTGGATTGTGCATGCATGCCATTCAGAGGGTAAATGGGCAAGACAAAAGATTGAAGTGCCTTTGAATGGGGTATGTGCCACGCGCACCGGTTTGAGTGTGTCAAGAATTGCAATGCTCAACCGTTTCCTGTGTGTGTCAAGCATGGTCCACCACCCAAAGGACACCCAGCCAACTTAACACAAATGTGGGAAGCATTGGAGTCAACATGGGCCAGCATCCCTGTGGAACGGCTTTCAACATTTTAGAGTCCATTCCCCAATCAATTGAGGCTGATCTGAGGGCAAAAGGGGGTGCAACTCAATAGTAGGAAGATGTTCCTAATGTTTTGTACAGTCAGTGTACATACAGATAAAGAGAAAGACAGACAAGAAACAAAGACAGATGTGTGTTTGCTTCCCTCTGCTGGAGAATGTACTGTACTCATTCTTCACGCCCTTGCTAGCAATCCTCAAAACTAGTTTCATTTTCTATAGTTCATGCGAAGGCTTATGAATTGCCTAAGAGTACTGACACATTTCCTTCACTTCCCCAAACCATTTGTTATTACAGTAGTCACTCATGTTATGCAAAAAGGAAACTTATCCTGCAATTTCAGCGCATAGTCAGCACGATTTTCTGTAAAAAACACAACTGGATCTGGTTAATATACAGTAGCCTATGGAATGACTGCGTAGAGGAAATTGGATACCTGGCCACGTTTTTGCAAACATCTGCTGGTCTTTGCAGTGTTCAGTTGTTCACATAGTTATACTGTACTTGATTAACCGCTGGAAAAACAGTCAGTGAAAAAAGGAGTGAAAGGTCATATTACGTGAAACATTTAGACAGGTATTAGAAAAGGTCACCTGACAACCCTTCAACGTCCCCCTCATCACGTGTCATTGTTCAAGTTAGGAACTTGTTTTTACTCACAAGACCAGCCATGTCCCGCCTCTTTTACACGGCCGTTGGACACTGAGAACAGCCTATCACTCCGATAGGCCAGAATAGGAATTCGGTCAACTGAGTCTAAATGAAACCACATCCCCTTCTTCAAACTCGCTGTAGGAGTAATTGATATCTTCTTCAAAGTAAACGACTGGAATATTACCCGTTTCAACAAATGATATACAAGTTTTGGGAACTAAAGAGACTCAAAGGTGAGTTAACATATAAAAAGACAGAGTGAACGTTTTGGTTCAGTTCTCCCGAACTACAGTAGGCTGAACAGTTGGCCAAATGAAATGAAGGTGATCTCGTAAAATCTATAAGGTGACTGTTGTCAGTCAATGGTTTATTTATACCGCAAACGCCATCATGTTATTGGACTTCAGACCGGCTAGATCGAGTTGGTGTTTATTGCTTAGGCTGCATCGTCGATTATTCTTTGGACGTCCGTCTGTTCCTGTCATTCAATATCGTGTGTGTGTGTGTGTGTGTGTGTGTGCGCGCGGGCGCGCGTATTTGTAGTACTACAGTACCCAGCAATACGAACGACCTATTCAGCAACAGGTGGTAAATGTTTGTACAGTCTGAATCGTCTTGGAGGACAGACAGCCTAATAATCTGACAGTTACTTTATTTTTATGTTTTTATTTTATTTCATCGTTATTTAACCAAGTAGGCTAGTTGAGAACAAGTTCTCATTTACAACTGCGACCTGGCCATGATAAAGCATAGCAGTGCTACACAAACAACACAGAGTTACTCATGGAATAAACAAACATACAGTCAATAATACAATAGATCAAGTATATATACAATGTGTGCAAATGAGGTAGGATAAGGGAGGTAAGGCAATAAATAGGCCATAGTGGTGAAATAATTACAATTTAGCAATTAAACACTGGAGTGATGTATGTGCACAAGATGAGTGTGCAAGTAGAGATACTAGGGTGCAAAGGAGCAAAATAAATAACATTATGGGGATGAGGTAGTTGGATGGGCTATTTACAGATGAGCTATGTACAGGTCCAGTGATCTGTGAGCTGCTCTGACAGCTTGTGCTTACAGTTAGTGAGGGAGATATGAGTCTCCAGCTTCAGTGATTTTTGCAATTCGTTCCAGTCATTGGCAGCAGAGAACTGGAAGGAAAGGTGGCCGAACGAGGAATTGGCTTTGGAGGTGACCAGTGAAATATACCTGCTGGAGCGCATGCTACGGGTGGGTGCTGCTATGGTGACCAGTGTGCAGATAAGGCGGGGCTTTACCTAGCAATGACTTATAGATGACCTGGAGTCAGTGGGTTTGGCTACGAATATGACGCGAGTGCCAGCCAACGAGAGCATACAGGTCGCAGTGGTGGGTAGTATATGGGGCTTTGGTGACAAAACGGATGGCACTGTGATAGACTGCATCCAATTTGCTGAGTAGAGTGTTGGAGGCTATTTTGTAAATTACATCGCTGAAGTTGAGGATCGGTAGGATAGTCAGTTTTACGAGGGTATGTTTGGCAGCATGAGTAAAGGAAGCTTTGTTGCGAAATAGGAAGCCGATTCTAGATTTAATTTTGGATTGGAGTTGCTTAATGTGAGTCTGGAAGGAGAGTTTACAGTCTAACCAGACACCCAGGTATTTGTAGTTGTCCACATATTCTAAGTCAGAATGTGGGCAGCGATCGGTTGAAGAGCATACATTTAGTTTTACTTGCATTTAAGAGCAGTTGAAGGCCACGGAAGGAGAGTTGTATGGCATTGAAGCTTGTCTGGAGGTTTGTTAACACAGTGGCCAAAGAGGGGCCAGAAGTATATGGTGTTGTCTGCGTAGAGGTGGATCAGAGAATCACCACTTTAGAATCACCACTTTAAAATAACAATGAACAAGAATTAAACGTCATCAGTGATATACGTATCCAGGGACAAGGCTTGCCAGACATTGGTCTAGGTTACTTGGGATCCACTGCCTGTAGGTGTGAGGCACTACCCAGGGTAGTGGGTACTGTCATGTGTTTTGATCCCCAGTTAGGAGCCTGGTGGTGTGAGGCCTAGAACAGGGTAGTGGGTACTGTCATGTGTTTTGATCCCCAGTTAGGAGCCTGGTGGTGTGAGGCATAGACCAGGGTAGTGGGTACTGTCATGTGTTTTGATCCCCAGTTAGGAGCCTGGTGGTGGTAGAAGGAGGGATCTGTGAGGAGGACAGGTGTGCCTGCTAGGGCAAATCAGGGTGGGAAACACGGAAAGTCGTGTGTGAGAATTAAAAGGAGTAGGCTTACTACCCGTGCATGGAGTCATTTTGCTTAGTAATGCTAAATGTTAAGTCATTCCAATTCTGTATACTGCCAGGTCACTTGTCTAAAGGCACAACCTGTTATCGGAGAGAGCAACAGACATATGTAAAAGTAGACAAGACTCATAGTGTGAATAAAGTAAACAACTCGATACACGCTGTAGCACTTCTATGTTTAGAGTTCACATTCTAGCCCTCACAGTGAGAGACAGGAAACAGAACAGAAAGAGAAACAGATGATGGTGGTTTGATTGTTGTAAAGGGGGTTTTACTTCTAAAAAATAGTCATGTAGTATGTACCTGCAAGCCTATATTTCCTCAAATGAAAAAAAACTAACATTTCCACTGACATTGTAGAAATGATTATGATTCTGTTTTTTTCTCTCTCTTTCAGAATGGGCACCAACCCCCGCTGACATCAGCTTCATCTACAGCTAGAGCAGAGGAAGGGGCATCAAGGGGAATAGGGGGGTCATTTTCTGTAGAAATGGAGGAAGGACCATGTACAGTGGAGAGATGGATGAAATGGGAGTAGACATGAGTGTGAGAGGTCTAGATAAACTAGGTGGGTAGGTATTTATATATGAGGAAGAAGTGTATTGACAGACACACAGTTCATATACTCATATCAGCTGAGACCCATTAACTTATAGATAGAGAGGGATGGAGTGTGGAGAGAGTATCCTGTGTGGGTCTGGGGAGCTGGATCTGGACCCTGACATTGTGAGTGAAGAGGCTGGGAAACTGTACTCAGAACTACAGGTAAACACACATCACATCCACCACTCAACTGCTTTCTGTCCTATTGCCCCTTTCCTGTCTCTCTATCTCCTAGCTGGCTTTTCATTCCTCTGTCTCTTCTCCATCACCACCCACACTCATCTGATGCTACCCCCCCATCCCTCTTTCCCTGCTACAGACAGTGATAGAGACCCATGGCGTAGGGGTTGTGGAGTCCCTGGTGCCCATCCTAGTATGGGTCCTGGAGGGTCTGGCCAGCTGCAGAGCCCAGCTCCGAGAGAGGGAGGAGGAGGCCGAAAGAGAGAAAGGAGAGCGAGATGAGCTATTGGAGAGATACCAGAGTGAGAAACTACTGAGGAGAGAGAGCCAGGAGGTGAGAGGGGATGGAAGTGTTTATGGTTTATCATTTTTGAAAATGAAAATGTGATATGGGGTCAGGGTTTGGGTTCTATTATTTTTCAACTCAGTCAATTCAGGGTGTTGATTAAAATTCATAAATAAAACGTTTCATGTAGTTTAATGAATTTTAATAAATGTTTGTTTTTTGCCTTTAGCGGTATCTGGAGTTGGATGACCAGATTGAGCAGGAGCGGAGGACAATGAGGGGAAGAGAGAAGGAGAGAGAGAGGAGGGAAAAAGAACTGGAGAAGAAGGCCAGAGAGCAGGCTGACCAATGTGAGTGTCTGACTGGGTCTGGGTGTCCATCGCTTCCTCCCTCTATCTCCCCCTTTATCTCTCAATTTCAATTCGAAGGGCTTTATTGGCATGGGAAACATATGTTAACATTGCCAAAGCAAGCGAAATAGATAATTAACAAAAGTGAAGTGAACAATCAGAAATGAGCAGTAAACAGTACACTCACAGAAGTTTCAAAAGAATAAAGACATTTCAAATGTTCTATTATCACTATGTACAGTGTTGTAACAATCTCTATCTATTTCTCTCTCTCTTTATGCTTACCCTCTTCATGTCCGTGTAGATTATTTTACATTCACATCCTTCATTCCCATCTTTTGTGTTACAAACTGAGGATGTTTGATAAGACCATGGCAAGTAGGCTACGGCAGAATCTGACTGGGACCCTGGTCATTGAGACACACTGTACTGTATGTGATGCTAATTGCTACTGTGTGTTGTTTCTGTGACAGTGGTGGCCTTGGAGGAGCAGAGGGCTGGACTGGGCAGAGAGTTGAACACACTGAAGCACACTCACAACAAGGTCAGACAACAGCATGTTTAGACTGACGAGGCTGTTTGGGACTCAACCTCTGTGTACTCTTCTATCAGTAACAGCTGCTGTCCATCATTGTGGAAATGTATTTTATTATCCCTGCTGTCCTTCTTTTTCTATCTCCATTTTCACTTTCTCTCACTCTCTCTCAGTTGGTGCTCAGTTATAAGGATCTGCTGGAAAGGAAAAGGGATCTAGAGAGAGAGGGATCTCCACTAAGGTTAGCCACCACTCAATTCAGTTAATATGACTACAACAACATGGAATGGTATGCAGTCTTTCCATTCTAAAGATATCTCTTTCACTGTGGTTCATTCATTTGATGGTTTCTGATTTTCACTGCGTTATGATGTTACAATTGTTCCCTGTCTGTCTTTAGTAACCATGTGCGCTCCAAGAATTCACAATCTACCCAGGGCCAGTCAGAATCCTGTGTTAGCGGACAGGAGGTACGTTCTCTAGATTTGATAACCTCTGTACTGTCTTGTAGCAGTAGTATTTTTCTACGGAAGTTGTCCTTACCGACTCCTCCCCTTTTCCAGCTAACTGATCAAAGGCCAGAAACACCTCCTTGTTCTGTCCTGTTGGAAGAACCGGTAACCAAGGACGATAGGGTGATTGACATTGTCGTAAAGCCAGACAGAGATGCGTCCTTCATCAATGACATCATAAGCTCCACCCCTGAGCTGGCGAAGTTTCATGGCCTTATGAATGCCAGGTATGTCCTGTATGTGTGCACTTACAGTGCAAGATGAACTGGACTGACTTTATTGCATTACCAAGAAAGCTTTTCTTTTACACATTCATAACAATAAACCAACTCAGCCACAACTAGTTAACTGTAAATCAGACTACTTCCCTTCACAGGTCTGTCATGGTTCAGAAAGACTCTTGATGGGACATCTCCCCAACACACACTTTACTGTTGGACAAACTGACACTCACTGCCCCCTCCCAATCTTTTCTCTGTTACCCATGTTCCCTAGCACCCCGGTCCGAGCAGACGCCAAAGAGCCAATCAGAGACAAGACCAGCACGGGGGAAGAAATTAAGGAGGTGGAGGAGAAGGAAGGAGAGAAGAAGGAGGAGGAGGAGAAAAAAGAGGAAGGAGCAAAGCAGGAGAAGGAGGATGAGGAGGAGGATATGGATAGTCTGGAATGGGAGCTGAGGAACACGGAGTCTGTGTTCTCAGAGCTGTCTGAGCTGAGTCAGGAATACATAGAGAGTGTGGACCAGGGGGCCAGTGTCAGAGGTACGGCCATTAGGCAAGGGCACACCTACGCCCCCTGTTTGCAGTGAAACACTGCACTGGTTGTTCACATAAGATTAAATGTATGCCCTTTGCTCTCTTAACACATACAACCTCATTTTACAGCCAGAGGAAGGCTAGGGGGAAAGAGCTGAGGCAGATGGAGGGGGTATCTTAGGCAGTGCTGGGCAGTAGGCACAAGTTAGAGTGGACTGAAGTGTCAATGTCATGAGAACTGGCATGAGCAATTAAAAGCTAGTTGTTCTGTAAAGGGTTGACTTAGGGTTACGGTATGGGTTAATGCTATTTGTGGTTTGTTTTTCTTGTCTGTGCAGGCAGCACCGACCAGTTTGAGGAGATTCTTTCTCAGTATGAGGAACTGAAACACACCCAGTAAGTCCCCGTGTTTATCCCACCGTTATTATTACTACTATGACTAGTCCTGTGTAACTAACTGTGTGTGTAGGGGGCTTACCATTCACTATGCCTCTGTTTCATTTAGATACGTTGACAGAGTGCACATTGGGCCTGAAGTAAAACGGAGCACAACGGGTCCTTTGTTTACTGTATTTACTCACTTTTACATTCTGTCATTCATTTTCTCTCTCACTCACTCTTACATTATCTACCTCTCCCAGTGAGTTAGTGAATGCTGCCCGGAAAGCACTGATCTCTCGTGTGGAGGAGCTGACCAATGAGAGGTCAGCTCTTAAGGTGGAGGTGACTTCCTGCCAGGAGACTGTCACCCGATTGGAGGGAAGAATGAAGGAGATGGAGGAGGAAACCAAGAGGTACACAACTCTAGTTTCAGGTTGTTGATGGTTGGCAGAATGAAACGAAGGTATACAAACAATATTTGTTAATGTGGTGTGATTCATTGATTGCGTGTGTTTCTGCTTTTATGTAGACTTCGGAAAGAACTGGAAGCAAATCAATCAGATGATGATGTAAGAGGGCTTTCTTTGTGTTGTCTCTTTATATTCTGCTAATATATTTGTTGTAACTTTTTTTTGTTTCTCTAATGGACTTGATGTACTCTAACTAGAATGTTAATCTGTTACCCATAGTCCTCTCTGCCCATATCGCTGCGTCGGTTCTCTCGTTCGGAGATGTCCCGTGTTGTCATGGAGAAGAACCAGTATAAGGAGCGTTTGTTTGAGCTGCAGGAGGCTGTGAGACGCAGTCAGACCATTCGGTAACCATACCTGCCTGTCTCCCCCATAGAAGTAGACTGACAGTTTCATAGTCCTGTAGAAAAGGGAAAAGGGAATAACTAATTTCTCTCAATCTCACATCAGTCATCCCTTCTTTTCAGGGCAACCCAAGAAGAGAGAATCACTGAGAGAGAGAGGACTAGTGTGTGGAGAAGGTGAGAGTGAGGGAGTGAAGAATCAGGAAGGAAAATATCACTTTTTAATTGGGCAATTATTGCAGTAAAGAAGTCCACAGATACTGTTAACCACTTTCTTCACTTTAAACCTTGAGCTGCTAACAGGCACACAACCACACATATTTGGCCTGGCTCTGACCCCTGACTTCACAACATTTAGCTCAATAGCTGTTCATATTTATCTGTGGCTACACAGTCTATAGCCCAAGCACATGACCAGAGTGCCTATGGGAAAGTTATGTGTAAGAGTTATTGTATTCCTGTGAGGTGGGCAGAGCTTCTGGTCAATTGCAGTCAAATTAACCATCTCTCTGTCCATTCAAGATTCAACCGTTTGTTTGGCCTGAACAAGAACCCCTTGGTTCCGTCTGCTGCTCTAGCGCTGACCCTGCCGACGTCCCCGTCCCTCACTCATTCACCAATGGGGTCTCCACGGCAATTGGCTGTCAGTACGACTCAGACAGTGTACGTTGTGTTGATATGATGATAATGGGATTACATGTCTTTGGAGCTCTTTCCAACAGCTCAAAGTGCTTTACATTGTAAGATTTGAAGTGAACTCACCTCATCTACTACCATAGGTTACATTAGTAACTATCATAAAGCAGCACATCTTTTTAAACCACTCTCTCACCTACTGCCCCCTCTTCCCCTCTGTTCTTCCTCTTCCCGCTTCCTCCCAGTGGTGCCTCCCCTGCTACAGCCCTGTCTCCGCGGGTCAGGAGGAGGGAGCTGTACAGAGACATCCGCTCCCATGTCTGGGGAACCCTGGGAAAACGCCAGGTTCATGGCTGGAGCATGCCGCTGTCTCACACACAGGTGAACATGCATACACACACATACAGTGCCTTCAGAAAGTATTCACACCCCTGGACTTTTCCACATTTTGTTGAGTTACAAAGTGGGATTAAAATAGATTTAACTGTAATTTTTTGTCAACGATCTACAAACAATAATCTGTAATGTCAAAGTGGGAGAAATGATCATATTTGAAACATTTATGGAAAATAAAACACTAATCTATCTTGATTACGTAAACGTAAATATTCCACCCCTGAGTCAATAGATGTTAGAATCACATTGGGCAGCGATTGCAGCGAGATTATAAATAGTATTTTTGGCTAAGTCTCTAAGAGCTTTGCACACCTGGATTGTACAATATTTGCCCATTTATTATTCTTTTGAAACTTCTTCAAGCTCTGTCAAGTTGGTTGTTGATCATTCCTAGACAGACATTTTAAAGTTTTGGCTTATTTAAGTCATGTAGGTTATTGTGTTTTAGGTTATTGTCCTACTGAAAGGTGAATTTGTCTCCAAGTGTCTGTTGGAAAGCAGACTGAACCAGGTTTTCCTCTCTGATTTTTTTCTGTGCTTAGCTCTATTACATAAATGTTTTTATCCTTAAAAACTCCCTCGTCCTTGCAGATGACAAGCATACCCATAACATGATGCAGCCACCACCATGCTTGAAAATATGAAGAGTGGTACTCAGTTATGTGTTGTTTTGGATTTGCCCCAAAACATAATGCTTCGTATTCAGAACAAAACATTTCTTTGCCACAAAATGGTTTTATTTACCGCATGTTTTCCAGTATTACTTTAGTGCCTTATAGCAAACAGGATACATGTTTTGGACTATTTTTATTATGTACAGGCTTCCTCATTTCTCTCTGTCATTTAGGTTAGTATTGTGGAGTAACTACAATGCTGTAATATAGAGTAACTACAATTTTCTCCTATCACAGCCAGTAAATGTTTAAAATCACCATTGGCCCCTGAGCGGTTTCCTTCTTCTCCGGCGACTGAGTTAGGAAGGACACCTGTATCTTTGTAGTGACTGGGTGTATTGATACACCATCCAAAGTGTAATTAATAACTTCTCCATGCTCAGAGGGATGCTCAATGCCTGCTTTTTTTTTGTTGCATCGGTGCTTAAAATTCACAACTCTACTGAGGGACCTTCCAGATAACCTTATGTGTGGGGTACAGAGATGGAGTGGTCATTCAAAACAGGATGCACACCGAGTGAATCCATGCAAGTTGTGTGACTTGTTAAGCAACACTTTTACTCCTGAACTTATTTAGGCTTGCCATACCAAAGGGGTTGAATACATATTAACTCAAGACATTTCAGCTTTAAATGTTTTTATTTATTTGTATAATTCCACTGTGACATGGGGTATTATGTGTAGATCAGTGACACACACTCTCAATTGAATCCAATTTAAATTCAGGCAGTAACACATCAAAATGTGGAAAAAGTCAAGGGGTGTGAATACTTTCTGAAGACACTGTAGGTAAACACAATATTTACTTCAGAGGTGAAAATACTCACACAGACTGTGGAAGAAGACACAAACCTTAATCTGGTACATACAGTATATTGTGTGGGATTATTGCAGGATTCCTCAGAGCCGACCCCTGAGCCCAAAGATGTGCCTGTCCTAGTGCAGCTCAGACTGATGGACCAGAGAGATTCTACAGCTAAGGTAGGACATACTATTCAGAAACATGTCTACAGTCAGTGCTATGGTTTTTAACCCAGACAGTCTTTTCCCAGAAGACAGTCCATAACTTGTGTTTTCTCTCTAGCTAAACTGTGCTGTTGCTGTTACACCTGAGATCTCAGGCGAGACAACGGTAAGGTGGTCATTACCGTCAAATTACTAGTTCTAGTCACAGTAGCTACCACTTGCAATACCATCTAACCACCATTTTCAGACCATGTCATGCCAATGGTTTTCTCAATGCCAAATTGACCAACTAGCTCTTACTGGCACTTCTTGTAGATCTGGGAGGTTTGATAGGTAGAATCAATAGGGTAGTAGCTCCATGTCCACTGACAGGCTAGATGGAACCATGTTGTTTAGCATACTGTTTACACCCATCCAAACCGTTTAGGTCTACACACAAACACCTAGTGGGTAGGGGTTAGGGCAGTGTTTCCCCAGCTCGGTCCTGGGGACTCCAAGGGGTTTTAGTTTTTGGTTTTATATGAATCCGCTGTGCAGTGCTAGGGCAAAAACCAAAACGTGCACCCCTTGGAGTCTCCAGGACCGAGTTAGGGAAACACTGGGCTAGGGATTGATCTGTCATTTCTCAATAGTAGGCATCACTCCTCTCTCTTCCATCCACTCAGTGTGCAGTGTGGGTGGTCTCTGGTCCCGCCTCCAGTAGTGATGTCACAGTGATCAACCCTGCACGGTCCAATACGGTGCTGGATCAGTTCAGCCTCCCGCCCACCTCGCCCGCCCTATGCATCTGTGCTGTGCCCCCTACTGGTCAGTGCTATCTATTACTCTCCGGGTAAAAGGTACCCTTAGGCACAGATCTAGGATCAGCTTACCAATTTTAGATTTCTGTAGACTTGTTAACCATAGCCACCATCATTTCCAAATCATCACTCAACTAGTTATTTCCATTAGCATTGCCAGTGTTTAAAGCATTGTTATCGCTTACCGTCTCTGTTCTGTTTCTGTGTCATCAGGTGAGACCTCAGGAACTGTGTGGATTGGAACTCAGGAAGGAAGGTGAGGTGTGGAGATCAGAACCATGCTGTTCCATGATATGTTAAACAATTAACAGTTGCTCATTCTCCCTCTCCTCTCTTTTTCTCTTTCTTCCTCCATTCCCAGTGTATTGGTACACTCCGCGTCCACAGCTAGAAGGCGCTGTCTGCAGTCTATCTCTCTGTCTGAGGGTGTGCACTCTCTCACGTGAGTACTCCTGTACCCAGTCCGATATAGACCACAAGCCCCTACAGTTGGACACTTGGATGACTAGATCTGAAAGGATAATTGTGTACCAGTTTGAATATTGCATGTTTTGTCTTTGTTTACTTTCAACTCTAAACCTTTCAGGTATTCACAGGGTCATGTCATTGCTGGATTAGCCAATGGGACGCTTGCATTCTTCTCGCACAACCCAGGTAATTCCCCCTCTCAGGTTACTGTCAGGATTAGGTCAGGTTACTGTCAGGATCAGATCAGACTGCTGTCAGGATCAGGTTCCTGTCATGATCAGGTCAGGTTACTGTCAGGATCAGATCAGACTGCTGTCAGGATCAGGTTCCTGTCATGATCAGGTCAGGTTCCAGTCAGGCTCGACAGTAGCTCAGGTCAGGCTGCTATCAGGATCAGGTCAAGCTACTGTCAGGATCAGGTCAGGTTACTGTCAGGTTCCTGTCAGCATCAGGTCAGGGTACTGTCAGCATCGGGTCAGGCTACTGTCAGGATCAGGTCAGGATCAGATCAGGCTACTGTCAGGATTAGATCGGGCGATCAGGCTACTGTCAGGATCAGGTCAGGTCAGGCTATGGTCAGGCTATGATCAGGATCAGGTCAGGTTACTGTCAGGATCAGGTTACTGTCAGGATCAGATCAGATTCCTGTTAGGATCAGGTCAGGTTACTGTCAGGTTCCTGTCAGGATCAGGTCAGGGTACTGTCAGCATCAGGTCAGGCTACTGTCAGGATCAGATCAGGCTACTGTCAGGATTAGATCGGGCGATCAGGCTACTGTCAGGATCAGGTCAGGTCAGGCTATGGTCAGGCTATGATCAGGATCAGATCACTTTACTGTCAGGATCAGGTTACTGTCAGGATTAGGTCAGGATCAGATCAGGCTACTCTCAGGATCAGGCTACTGTCAGGATCAGGTCAGGCTAGGCTACTGTCAGGCTACTGTCAGGATCAGGTCAGGCTACTGTCAGGATCAGGTCAAGCTACTGTCAGGATCAGGTCAAGCTACTGTCAGGTTCCTGTCAGGATCAGGTCAGGCTACTGTCAGGATCAGATCAGGCTACTGTCAGGATTAGATCGGGCGATCAGGCTACTGTCAGGATCAGGTCAGGCTACTGTCAGGATCAGGATCAGGTTACTGTCTGGATCAGGTTACTGTCTGGATCAGGTTACTGTCAGGATCAGGTTCCTGTCAGGATCAGATCAGATTCCTGTCAGGATCAGATCAGGCTACTGTCAGGATCCAGTCAGGTTACTGTCAGGTTACTGTCATGATCCTGTCAGGTTACTGTCAGGTTACTGTCAGGCTCCTGTCAGGATCAGGTCAGGCTCCTGTCAGGCTCCTGTCAGGATCAGGTCAGGCTCCTGTCAGGATCAGGTCAGGCTACTGTCAGGTTACTGTCAGGATAAGGTTACTGTCAGGATCAGATCAGGCTACTCTCAGGATCAGGCTACTGTCGGGATTAGATCAGGTGATCAGGCTACTGTCAGGATTAGGTCAGGCTGCTGTCAGGATCAGGTTCCTGTCGTGATCAGGTCAGGTTCCAGTCAGGCTCCTGTCAGGATCAGGTCAAGCTACTGTCAGGCTATTGTCAGGATCAGATCAGGCTACTGTCAGGATCCGATCAGGTTTCTGTCCGGATCAGATCACTTTACTGTCAGGATCAAGTTACTGTCAGGATCAGATCAGGCTACTCTCAGGATCAGGCTACTGTCAGGATCAGGTCAGGCTACTGTCAGGATCAGGTCAGGTTCCTGTCAGGATCAGCTCAGGTTACGGCCAGGTTCTTATCAGGATCAGGTCATGCTCCTGTCAGGATCAGGTCATGCTCCTGTCAGGATCAGGTCAGGCTCCTGTCAAGATCAGGTCAGGCTCCTGTTAGGTTACTGTCAGGTTCAGGTCAGGCTACTGTCAAGAACAGGTCAGGATCAGATCAGGCTACTGTCAGAATTAGGTTGAGTGATCAGGCTACTGTCAGGATCAGGATCAGGTTACTGTCAGGATCAGGTTACTGTCAGGATCAGGTTGCTGTCAGGATCAGATCAGATTCATGTTAGGATCATGTCAGGCTACTGTCAGGATCCAGTCAAGTTCCGGCCAGGATCAGGTCAAGTTACTGTCAGGATCAGGTCAGGTTACTGTTAGGATCAGGTCACGATCAGGTCAGGCTCCTGTCAGGATCAGGTCAGGCTCCTGTCAGGATCAGGTCCGGTTCCTGTCAGGATCAGGTCCGGCTACTATCAGGTCAGGCTACTGTCAGGATCAGATCAGGCTACTGTCAGGATCAGATCAGGTTCCTTGTCGGATCAGATCACTTTACTGTCAGGATCAGGTTACTGTCAGGATCAGATCAGGTTCCTTGTTGGATCAGATCACTTTACTGTCAGGATCAGGTTACTGTCAGGATGAGGTCAGGATCAGATCAGGCTACTCTCAGGATCAGGATACTCTCAGGATCAGATCAGGCTACTGTCAGGATTAGATCAGGCAATCAGGCTACTGTCAGCATCAGGTCAGGCTCCTGTCAGGATCAGGTCAGGCTACTTTCAGGATCAGATCAGGTTCCTGTTTGGATCACTTTACTGTCAGGATCAGGTTACTGTCAGGATCAGGCTACTGTCAGGATTAGATCAGGCTGCTGTCATGATCAGGTCAGGCTACTTACTGTCAGGATCAGGTCAGCTTACTGTCAGGATCAGGTCAGGCTACTATCAGGATCAGTTCAGGATCCTGTCAGGCTTCTGTCAGGATCAGGTCAGACTAGTGTCAGGTTCAGGTCAGGTCACTTTCAGGATCAGATCATGTTACTGTCTGGCTCCTGTCAGGATCATATCAGGTTACTGTCAGGATCATATCAGGTTACAGTCAGGATCATATCAGTGCATATGAAGGAAAGGAGGGAAGAAGTGGTACCATTTAAGTTTTAGATACAGTGGTTCTGGTTAGAAGGGATACAGTTTATTTCAGAATGGACCTTTCGTAGCAGGTTAGGACAACTTATGCAACAGGTTAAGAGAATTAGCGTAGCCGGTTAGGATGATTAGGTTAAGTTTAAGAAAAGGGTTAGGGTTAGCTAAAATGCAAAGAAATGATGTCAACTTGACATAAACCGTATTCCATCTATCCATAACCACATACAACCTGTGATTTGTAAGAGACTGATGACTGATAATCACCACTATATTTGACAGGTGGATGGGATCTCCAATCACATGAGGTTTTGCCTCTGGGATCAACTCCACTGCAGCCCATTCGCTGTTGCCTAGCGAAGGGTGCGTACTTATGGGTAGGATATTGGAATCGGGTTCATGTGGTCGATGTCGAGAATAGAAAAGTGGAGGTAAGAGTTTGACGAACCTGAAAATATTGTGTGTTTGTGAATTCAGAATGGTTTGTACTTTGTATTTTTTTTGTCTATTTCCCACCTCTCTCTTTCAGCAAACTTTAACCGTCTCGGAGCGCAGTGAGCAGCAGGTGCGTTTCCTGTGTGCGGCAGGAAGTGGTGTGTGGACGTCCTGCCGGCTCGACCCTACACTTAGGCTTTTCGATTGGTCCACTGGCCGGCTCCTGCAGGATGTGGATCTGACCCCTCTGGTCACCAAAACACTGGGTAGGAGCAGGAACAGGATTCTCAGTTCATTAATCTGTTTATGTTTATATTGCTGATGTGAGCATGTAATGGCCCACATAGAAGTTAATGTACAACTTTTAATACATTTTCTTCAATTTTGCTTCAATCCTTACCTCCTCAACCCAAAAACGGAAACCACTCTGCTTGAATGGATAAGCTCCTGACTGTTGGTCTCTCTGTCTCTCTTCTCCAGGCCCTGCCTTCTTGTCTCTCTCCCCGCTGCAGATCTCCTCCCTCACCGTCATCTCTGGCCGGCTGTGGGTGGGAACAGGAAGTGGCGCCATCTTCTCCATCCCTGTGTCTCTCAGTGAGTACTAACCTCTGGCCCCCACAACAGAACAGAATCACCTGAAAGATAATGCCCTTACACTGGTCATATGTCAATTGTCTTCTTCTCTGCGTTCCATAGGTTCAGAGTCTGCCTCTATACCATACTGCTCTTTGGCGGCAGCACAACTGTGTTACCATGGACACCGCCAGGCTGTCAAGTTCATCATTGCTGCACCTGGTGAAAATCTCTTATCGTTGTTCATTCATTCACTGTTGTGTAACAATGCAGTTATTCTACAGTAGGGCTATTCAAATGGCCGCCCCTGGCCCTTTGATCAATTCTGAACATTAATCAATGATCTGCAAAAAAAAAAACCCTCCAAAAGCCCACGTTCAAGGTCAAAATGACAAGCACTATAGTGGTTGTCTATAGTGTAGTTTCTAGTGTTTTTTGTGGTTTCTAGCGCCCATGTGGCATGTTGATCATTTTTTCTTCATGTGAATTTGTCTCTAGTGTTTGAACGGTTTAAGCTACAACATATTATGACCCCATTCCTGAAAGCTACGACTCTCAGCAACACTACGTGCCTTCTGTTTCCCCCTCTGATGCTCACAAGGACTTGTTAGAAGGGAGTGGGACAAATAAACACACCTTATGACTGTGAGAAATGAATTCAAAGCTTCCGTCCCTCAGACTGGAATTTGGCATCACCTGATTTTACATATCTTTCTGTTCTTTATTAAGATGCTTAGTTTTCAGATTTTAAAATGACCTAATTACGTGTAAGAAGCTTTTACTAGTTAAAATAATGAGCGAGTTTTGTGACTTCCTTTTCAATGATGAGCCTCGACTCACGTTCGTTGAGCGCCCTCCACTTCTTTCCTAATTACTTTTAGCAACATTTAATTTGAAGAAAGTTGCTTTTTTGGTCATGTGCGTTGCTTTTTTTATACAGTTCTTCCGAAGATGAATTGCATGTGGAAAATGTCTGTCCCCCTTAAAATGAACCTTTCTACCTTTCTATCTGGCCCCAGTAGGAATGTAGTTGAATAGCCCTGTTCTACAGTATTAAATACTATGCAGTTATTGCATAGTTATTAGACAGTATTATATTGTGAGACTATGTAGTTATTACATAGTTATTAGATAGTAGCACAATATAATACTATGTAGTTATTGCATAGTTATTCGGTAGTATTATATTGTGATACTATGCAGTTATTACATGGTTATTAGTATTCTATATCTGTGTTCCCCAGGCTGTGTGACCAGCTCCTCTACAATAGGAGGCGGTGCTGTGACTCTAGTCTCTACCTCTCAACTCATTCTCAGTGGAGGAGAGGGCTACATCAACTTCCGCATCGGTGAGTTGAGGACATCACGTGGTTGTCATTAGTGGTTGTCTGACTGACTCTGTCTCCCTCTTACCTTTCCCAGGCGACGACGCGAATGACGGTGCGCCCGAAGCTGCCCCGCTGCGATCAGACCGCAGTCACATGATCATCTGGCAGAGCCCCACCCCCTCCCTGCCCAGCGCCGCCCTTTGACCACACCCACATCTAGTCTAGAATGAGACATGGAAGGATTAGACAGAGATGTCATACAAGAGACCAGGAAGTACAAATGGGAGCCATGTTTTAATGGGCTTCATTCACTAGGAGTTCCATTTGGATTTTTGTTCTAGAATTTTGGGATTAAATTAAGACATCGCAGCTTAATCCTTCTTGTCTCATTCTGTTATTCAGTTGCTACCCTCACCCCCTTGACTAAACCTTTCACCTGGTTAACCCAGTCTCCTCTGTGTGCCTTAATGTGATTTGACAATCGTTGCTGTGAGATTGGTTATTGTACAATGTTTTGTGTTTTTTTGTGAAACATGTTTCCTCATCATGGTAATCATATATGGGCAGCAGGTAGCCTAGCGGTTAAGAGCGTTGGGCCAGTACCCGAAAGATCGCTGGTTTGAAAACCTAAGCTGACTAGGTCAAAAATCGGTCTGTGCACAAGAGCAAGGCGCTTAACCCTAATTACTCCTGTAAATCACTCTGGATAAGAGTGTGTGCTAAATGACTCAAATGTAAATATCATCATCACTGTAGCAAAGTATTTTACAGTAAGAGTCATCATCTCTGACTTTTGGTTGGTCAGTTAAGAATGGTTTGGGTTTGTTTTAACCACAAAACATGCACACTCAGTAGCATATCATTCCATGACGTTGGCACAAGGCATTATACCCTTGTTCAAACTCGTTTACATTGATACTGAGATGTAGTGTTGAAGCTGCTGGGTTCATAATAACTATTCTTGCATAAGACCCTGGCCTTCAGTTCCCATTGCATGCTGGGTAAATCTGCAGCGTAATTGCACTTTATTATCGTGTGTGTGTGTGTGTGTGTCTTAAATCTTTTGAAATGATTGGCTAATCCTCTTAAAGATCCCAGAGAAATGATCTTATGTCTGCTCGTTATGACTTTGTGAAACACACATGGTTTGTTAAAACAAAAAAATGTAAGTTTTCATTTGCAGAGCGATAAGGGAGTGGAAGTCTCAAAAGATACTTAAAGTATTTTATGCCGGTTTTGAAAGTGTGTTTGTGTGTGTGAATCATGTCTGAAAATGTTCATCATAACTGGACTCTATGCAAGATAATCTGTATCTACTTAAATCTATGAAAAATAAACTTTGGGAAATACTTTCATAAAAGATCTGTTTTCAAATCAATATAATGTAATACTTTTCATCCCAAATCTTCACAAATGACCTATGGTAAGTTATTTTATAGTTTTAATACAATTTTATAATTTAATACAAAAACCCTATAATGATTCAAAGAACCACAAAACATGGATTATTATGAATATAAAGACCAATTATTTACAGATTCAAGCCTAAACAAACCAACCAAGTGAACTATGAATAGCCTCCATGCTTGATTGTTTAAAATCCTATTCAGACAGTCTGTACAATTCTGTTATCTACCGGAGGTGTTTCAGCAAAGGTCAAGTGACAATAAAAAGCAATGACCGACTGTTTTTACATCTTGCAATTGACACTAGTGAACTAGCAGTATGTAAGTCTCTTCCAACCGTGGAGGCGGTGGAACTTGGGTTAAAGAATGAGGGAGTTCTATAAAAAATGTCTCTTAAAAATGTAATCTTATTCCTGCCCCAGGTGAAGCGGGTTAGAGTTGATTACATTAGTTTTGGAAACAGGCTCCCTCCCGGTCTTGAGCCCAGTGCCCCGTTTTGGCCGACGGCGAAGTCAGCTCCTCCAAAAAAAGTGACAGGTTAATCACATGGAATAGTGAGTAGGATTCTGGGTTTTTACATACACAAATGATTGCTTTTTGATAAAAAGACTATCTGCCTTCAAACTAGTTTGAAAATGTGAAAATATGCTGCCTTGATGACAACATGAACTAACGGCACAGATTACTGTTAGGTTTGAGAAGGGTGCTCCTCCCAACCCCGCTTTTGCCTGTTCACATCACGGGCCATAGCCTGGTTCATTTAACAGCACTCCCTCAATGCCAACAATACTGCTCCCAGACCCCCAGGTAGTTTGACTATCAGGGGCCGATAGTCTAATGGAGACAGTGAGGACCCTCCCCTACAACCACACCCTTCTCCTACGCCTGACCATGAAGCATCATGAGGGGCTACTGTGGCTCCTGGGGAGTCGTATCCTGCGGCTGAGGGAGCGGGCCAGCCGGTCCATGGCACCCATGGTTCCCCCTAGCTCCTTCCTGGAGGTCAGGCCCTCAAGGTTCCCGCTGTACCACATGACCCATCCTCCCAGGGACATGAGCATCAGTAGAGCCCCAGAGTACACCAGCAGGTCCCCAAAGTCCTGTCCCTTAATCTCTAATGGGGCAAAGACCCCCACCAGCAGAGCAGACACACCTAGCAAGTCCATCAGTATGGCAAACGCCAGGGCCAGCTTACAGTGGGACAGACCATCATAGTGCTGCGCCATGGTCACTCACCTGGGGGACAGAGAGGTGGGGGAGGTGAGGTGTGTGGCACATTGACAGACATAAATCTTGTGCATTGACATTGCTCAGAGTAAAATCACAACAGAGTCACCTCTGGCAATGATAGGGAGTTCACTAGGCCTACTGGTCGAGTGGGAGGATATTGTATGAACATAAACATGACACCATGGCGTGTATGTTCTGTAGCTATTAAAGTACAGGTATGTATGAAATAATGTAACCATGGTCAAATAACTACAGTATGTTATTTAAATATTTACTGTGTCTGTGTATTTAGGCCTACACTTAAAAAAAAAAAACGTTTTATATAACATTGTAGGTTCCTACAATACTCTTCAATGTTTCTTTATTCATAGGAAAAACAGGTGCCACACCTGAGCGCTATGATACTCCCAGCACAACCAAGACACTTTTGTGTTTCGATGCCCGTTAAAAAACGGATTTAAACACAGAAAAACATAACAGATTAATACTCACCTCATCACAGGTGCAAATGCGTTTTGATTAGTATCTTTTCAATGTTTATCTCTTAAAAATGTAAGTAGAATCCACTCAAACTGTATCTTTCCGGTTCTTCACTGGCAGGTAAAAACAGTGACTCATAAATGAATAATGTTACCTGACACCTCTCCACTCCCCCATCACCTGAACTTTTCTGCACTGACGAATATCATTGGTCCGGTGTCCTTTGGTAAGAGCAGCACTAAACGAAATCAAGAAAAACCTGTCAAACAATATTTTACTTTTCAATTATTTTCACACTGACATTTATTTTGGAATATGAAATATAATGTATATACTAAACAAAAATATAAATACAACATGCACAAATGTCAACGATTTTACTGAGTTACAGTTCATATTAGGAAATCAGTCAATTGAAATAATTGAATTAGTCTCTAATCATCTGAGACCAGCCACCCACATCAACTGTCCGTCCAGGTGGCTGGTCTCGGATGATCCTGCGGGTGAAGAAGCCAGATGTGGAGTTCCTGGATTGGCGTGGTTACATGTGGTCTGCGGTTGTGAGGAACGTTGGATGTACTGCCAAATTCTCTAAATACGAAGTTGGAGTCGGATTATGATAGAGAAATGATAATTCAATTATCTGGCAACATCTCTGGTGGACATTCCTGCAGTTAGCATGCCAATTGCACGCTTGCTCAAAACTTGAAACATCTGTTGCATTGTGTTATGCGACACAACTGCACATTTTAGAGTGGCCTGACTGTACAGCAGCGCCTTTTCGTTACAAACTACATTTTGGGAAATATTAGACTCTCCCTTAGGTAACCGGAAATGACGGCAAAGGACGTAAACAAGACTTGTAAAATAAACGCTAAATTGTTATTGTTCTAGCTAGGTACGAAAGTGGACAGAATGAACGGGATTTACATATGAAATACGGTGTTATAACGACTGAATAACGGTTCGTATATCATTGATTTGTAGAGAACTCCACCAGAAAATAGTTTGTGCGTGTAAGAAGCAGTGAGCTTGCTACTAGTAAAATAGCTAGCTGCGGACTATCTAGCTAGCCTGTGTAAGATGAGTCCTTATGGCAATTTGATGTGTAGCTAGCTAACGTGTCCATTGTTTATTATAACGCTACATCTTGCAAACTAGCATGTCAGCGACGAACATCGTGTATAATGTGCTAATATAACTTTCTAGTACGCTCGCAAGTGTAACGTTAGACAAAGGGGAATAACGCGATAATAAGTAGGTCATTTATTCTGCATCTCAGCTGAGAATTGCCACACAGTAACTACTTGTAATTACATTTCTAGTGACATAATTGCATCCACGAATGATTAGTTAGCAAGCTGAAGGCAACACTTCGAAGTTATTACTAAACTGACTGCATACTTTTACATTTGCAACAAAACATCGTCAATGGGAATTGTTATCCATCATTGGATGTTGTGTGCCAAATGTAATGCATGAATAAACCTGTATTGTTTCTGTACAATGAAGGGTGCACGAGATGCAGGAGGGAAATATTAATGACGCTTTGCCTACCTCCAAGAACCACACAGGCTCCCACCCCATGCAGAGTAAGATTGTGAAACCTTCTAAAATCTGCATCATTGATATAGATGTGTATTAACCTATTCATGACAAAGTGATAACAGTTATTTATCCATAATAATGCCTACTGTATATTTCTCCCTCTGTAGCTCTGAAGAATGAGGATGCCTATGAAATCTCCATTCCCTTTGAGGAGAACAACTTTGAGCAGCAAGGCTTCTTCAATCAGAATGAGCAGAGTTTTGAAGGTTCATATCAAAGCTTTGATTTCCTACTAGATCAGAACCCATATCATAGATGAATGTAGTTGAATGACCATCTGGAAGGACAGTCCAGTGAGTCCACTCACCTAGTTTCTCCGGTGTGAATCAGTTAGTGATTAAGATTAATCCTGATATTCATTCCCTGACCCTTAACTTCCTGTGTGTGTTTCTCAGAGTCGCCCCCTCCCTCGGGTGCCCCCCCACCAGGCAGCTCGTACCTGCTGATAACCAACCTGCGGACGCAGCTGCAGATCTCCCTGGAGAAGAACTCGTGGCTGCACAAACGCATCGATGACCTGGAGGAGGAGAGGGACTTCTTGCGTTGCCAGCTGGACCGCTTCATTTTCTCTACCAAGACCCAAGGCCATCAGAACCAGGGCCCCTGCGAGAGCCAGTACAGCAACGGTGAGAGAGGGGCATGGAGAGGTTTTGGGAAGGAGGCTGGACACAACCATGATGTAGAAAGATGTATTGTGATTAGAGAAGTTCTACCATGCTAACCACACCACCCATGTTGCGTGCACGAGCGTTGCTAAATACATTTACACATGTTATTCAATGATTTCATCCCAACTGCTTGTGCGCCTCAACCAGCGTCTGCTTAGCCAGGCGCTAAAATAGAACTTGGTTCTATTTTAGACGCTTGATGTGCTGCAAGACCCGCCTCTCCAATCTCATCATTGGTTTTTAGGAGCATATACCCATGTGGGTGATTGAAAGATGGAGGTCCACACCACCATTTGGTGGTGGTAATCTACTTTAAATATGGTTGCCAACCACCATATAAAACTCCACAAAAGAAGAAGAATGAACAAACAGCCCCTTTTTGTTTGTGGATTAATTATCGGAGTAGAGAACACATGATTTTGAATGACTCAATATGGGTAAAAATTATAAAAAGATCCAGCAAAAAAAAGGACCATATGCATTCCATGTAAAATAACATCCCAATGTTTATTTTCTAGGACAAATTAGCTAGCAACAGCAAGCTAGCTAAATGTCCATGAATGTTTCATGTGTGTTTCAACCTGTCCCCAAATTAATATAGTTGGTTCACAGTTGGTTTGGTATTTTAACCTGTATGTCATGAACGTGTCTCGTGGGGATAGACAAAATCAGCAGGTAGACGCACGCACGCGTGGAGCCGGTTTGTCAGCATGTAAGACAACATATTTTTTACAGGCATAGATTTATTCTCGGGAACCGTTGTTTTTCCACTTGCAGGCTATGACTCTAGACGTTTTGAATGGAAGCCGAGGAGAGAGGGGGAGCGGCCAGCTGGTAAGGATTGCTTTATGACCTCACTAGTCCCTTGTTGTTCATGATACATGTATCTAGATTCAGAGCATATTCTATATATTCTCATCACCTCTCACCACTACTGGTCTCAGTTCACTGATCACTCTCATTGATCTCCTTTTGTTAACCCTTTCAGAGCAGAAGTCCGAGTCACAGCGTTTCACATCTCGTCAGATATTCCAGCGAAGACCATCCCCCACTGCCATGGCCCCACCCAAAAACCACACTTCCAGCACGATAGCCAATCAGATGGCCGCGATGAGCTCGATGTTCAGCTCCGGGGCCTCCCAGAGCCTCTTGCAGGGGCACAGCAGTGGCAGTAGCAGCGCTATTAGAGCCACCATGAGTGACATGAATGCACACGGGAGCGTAGGGCCAGGTAATGGGATCCAGACTAGAGGTTGACATATGAACAGGACTCTTACAGGTGCCAAAGGATTCTGGCAGGAATGGGAGATTCCTCCCGAGTAGTGCAGTGGTCTAAGGCCCTGCATCGCAGTGCTAGCTGTACCGCTAGAGATTCTGGGTTCGAGTCCAGGCTCTGTCGCAGCCGGCCGCGACCGGGAGACCCATGATTCGGCGCACAATTGGCCCAGCGTTGTCCGGGTTAGGGGAGGGTTTGGCCGGCAGGGATATCCTTGCTTATGTATATTTGAGCAATTCCATTTACTTTTGATACTTTTGATACTTAAGTATATTTAAACCCAATACTTTTAGACTTTTACTCAAGTAGTATTTTACTGGGTGACTTTCACTATTACTTGAGTCATTTTCTAATAAGGTATCTTTACTTTTACACAAGTATGACAATCGGGTACTTTTCCCACCACTAATCAGGACAGTACAGGGGAAAAAATGGACAGTACCAGATGGGACAGGAATAAATGTTCACTTCCGTGACAATCTCTAATCCAAACTATGAGCACCTCTTGTCTAGCACCTCTAGTCTAGCACCTCTATCCGCTCTAGTCTAGCACCTCTACCACCTCTAGTCTAGCATCTCTAGTCTAGCACCTCTACCACCTCTAGTCTATCACCTCTATCCGCTCTCTAGTCTAGCACCTCTACCACCTCTAGTCTAGCGCCTCTAGTCTATCACCTCTAGTCTATCACCTCTATCAGCTCTAGTCTAGCACTTCTAGTCTAGCACCTCTACCACCTCTAGTCTAGTACCTCTAGTCTATCACCTCTATCAGCTCTAGTCTAGCACCTCTACCACCACAAGTCTACCATCTCTAGTCTAGAACCTCTATCTCCTCTAGTCTATCACCACTAGTCTAGCACCTCTATCACCTCTAGTCTATCACCAATATCACCCCTATCAGCTCTAGTCTAGCACCTCCAGCACATCTACTCTAGCACCTCTATCACCTCTAGTCTTTCACCTCTATCACCTCTAGTCTAGCACCTCTATCAGCTCTAGTCTAGCGCCTCTGTCACCTCTAGTCTAGCGCCTCTGTCACCTCTAGTCTAGCGCCTCTAGCACCTCTATCAGCTCTAGTCTATCACCTCTGGTCTAGCACCCCTATCAGCTCTAGTCTAGCATCTCTATCAGCTCGAGTCTGGCACCTCAATCACCTCTAGTCTAGCACCTCTATCACCCCTATACGCTCTAGTCTAGCACCTCTATCAGCACTAGTCTAGCACCTCTATTGTAGCACCTAAATCACTTCTAGTCTAGCACCTCTATCACCTCTAGTCTAGCACCTCTAGTCTATCACCAATATCACCCCTATCAACTCTAGTCTAGCATCTCCAGCACATCTACTCTAGCACCTCTGTCACCTCTAGTCTATCACCTCTATCAGCTCTAGTCTAGCACCTCTATCACCTCTAGTCTATCACCTCTAGTCTGGCACCTCTATCAGCTCTAGTCTAGTACCTCTATCAGCACTAGTCTAGCACCTCTATCAGCTCTAGAATGTCACCTCTGGTCTAGCACCTCTATCACCTCTAGTCTAGCACCCATATCAGCTCTAGTCTAGTACCTCTATCAGCACTAGTCTAGCACCTCTAGTCTAGCACCTCTATCAGCTCTAGAATGTCACCTCTGGTCTAGCACCTCTATCACCTCTAGTCTAGCACCCATATCAGCTCTAGCCTAGTACCTCTATCAGCTCTAGTCTAGCACCTCTAGTCTAGCAACTCTAGCACCTCTAGTCTAGCACCCATATCAGCTCTAGTTTAGCACCTCTATCACCTCTAGCACGTCTAGTCTATCACCTCTATCACCTCTAGTCTAGCACCTCTATCACCTCTAGTCTATCAGCGCTAGTCTAGCACCTCTATCATCTCTAGTCTATCACTTCTAGTCTATCACTTTAGTGAAGCACCTCTAGCACCTCTAGTCTAGCACCTCTAGTGTAGCACCTATTGCATCTCTAGTCTAGCACCTCCATCAGCACTAGTCTATCACCTCTATCACCTCTAGCACGTCTAGTCTAGCACCCATATCAGCTCTAGTTTAGAAACTCTATCACCTCTATCAGCTCTAGTCTAGCACCTCTATCAGCTCTAGTCTAGCACCTCTAGTCTATCACCTCTATCACCTCTAGTCTAGCATCTCTATCAGCTCTAGTCTAGCACTTCTATCACTTCTATCAGCACCAGTCTTTCACCTCTAGTCTAGCACCTCTATCAGCTCTAGTCTAGTACCTCTATCACCTCTATCAGCTCTAGTCTAGCACCTCTGGTCTATCACCTCTAGTCTAGCACCTCTGGTCTATCACCTCTAGCAACTCTATTACCTCTAGTCTAGCACCTCTATCACCTCTAGTCTAGCACCTCTATCAGCTCTAGTCTAGCACCTCTAGGCTAGCATCTCTATCAGCTCTAGTCTATCTCCTCTATCATCTCTAGGTTATCACCTCTATCACCCCTATAGCTCTAGTCTAGCACCTCTATCACCTCTATCAGCTCTAGGCTAGTACCTCTATCACCTCTAGTCTATCAGCTCTGGTCTAGCATCTCTATCAGCTCTAGTCTAGCACCCCTATCAGCTCTAGTAGAGCACCTCTATCACCTCTTTCAGCACCAGTCTTTCACCTCTAGTCTAGCACCTCTAGTCTAGCACCCCTATCAGCTCTAGTCTAGCACCTCTAGTCTATCACCTCTAGTCTAGCACCCCTATCAGCTCTAGTCTAGCACCTCTACCAGCTCTAGTCTATCAGCTCTAGTCTAGCACCTCTTTCAGCTCTAGTCTAACACCTCTATCAGCTCTAGTCTAGTACCCCTATCAGCTCTAGTCTATCAGCTCTAGTCTATCACCTCTCAGCTCTATTCTAGTACCTCTATCACCTCTAGTCTAGCACCTCTGCCAGCTCTAGTCTATCAGCTCTAGTTTAGCACCTATTTCACCCCTATCAGCTCTCGTCTAGCATCTCTATCACCTCTATCAGCTCTAGTCTAGCACCTCTATCACCTCTAGTCTATCACCTCTAGTCTGGCACCTCTATCAGCTCTAGTCTAGTACCTCTATCAGCACTAGTCTAGCACCTCTATCAGCTCTAGAATGTCACCTCTGGTCTAGCACCTCTATCACCTCTAGTCTAGCACCCATATCAGCTCTAGTCTAGTACCTCTATCAGCACTAGTCTAGCACCTCTAGTCTAGCACCTCTATCAGCTCTAGAATGTCACCTCTGGTCTAGCACCTCTATCACCTCTAGTCTAGCACCCATATCAGCTCTAGCCTAGTACCTCTATCAGCTCTAGTCTAGCACCTCTAGTCTAGCAACTCTAGCACCTCTAGTCTAGCACCCATATCAGCTCTAGTTTAGCACCTCTATCACCTCTAGCACGTCTAGTCTATCACCTCTATCACCTCTAGTCTAGCACCTCTATCACCTCTAGTCTATCAGCGCTAGTCTAGCACCTCTATCATCTCTAGTCTATCACTTCTAGTCTATCACTTTAGTGAAGCACCTCTAGCACCTCTAGTCTAGCACCTCTATCAGCACGAATCTATCACCTCTAGTGTAGCACCTCTATCATCTCTAGTCTATCACCTCTAGTGTAGCACTTATTGCATCTCTAGTCTAGCACCTCCATCAGCACTAGTCTATCACCTCTATCACCTCTAGCACGTCTAGTCTAGCACCCATATCAGCTCTAGTTTAGAAACTCTATCACCTCTATCAGCTCTAGTCTAGCACCTCTATCAGCTCTAGTCTAGCACCTCTAGTCTATCACCTCTATCACCTCTAGTCTAGCATCTCTATCAGCTCTAGTCTAGCACTTCTATCACTTCTATCAGCACCAGTCTTTCACCTCTAGTCTAGCACCTCTATCAGCTCTAGTCTAGTACCTCTATCACCTCTATCAGCTCTAGTCTAGCACCTCTGGTCTATCACCTCTAGTCTAGCACCTCTGGTCTATCACCTCTAGCAACTCTATTACCTCTAGTCTAGCACCTCTATCACCTCTAGTCTAGCACCTCTATCAGCTCTAGTCTAGCACCTCTAGGCTAGCATCTCTATCAGCTCTAGTCTATCTCCTCTATCATCTCTAGGTTATCACCTCTATCACCCCTATAGCTCTAGTCTAGCACCTCTATCACCTCTATCAGCTCTAGGCTAGTACCTCTATCACCTCTAGTCTATCAGCTCTGGTCTAGCATCTCTATCAGCTCTAGTCTAGCACCCCTATCAGCTCTAGTAGAGCACCTCTATCACCTCTTTCAGCACCAGTCTTTCACCTCTAGTCTAGCACCTCTAGTCTAGCACCCCTATCAGCTCTAGTCTAGCACCTCTAGTCTATCACCTCTAGTCTAGCACCCCTATCAGCTCTAGTCTAGCACCTCTACCAGCTCTAGTCTATCAGCTCTAGTCTAGCACCTCTTTCAGCTCTAGTCTAACACCTCTATCAGCTCTAGTCTAGTACCCCTATCACCTCTAGTCTATCAGCTCTAGTCTATCACCTCTCAGCTCTATTCTAGTACCTCTATCACCTCTAGTCTAGCACCTCTGCCAGCTCTAGTCTATCAGCTCTAGTTTAGCACCTATTTCACCCCTATCAGCTCTCGTCTAGCATCTCTATCACCTCTATCAGCACTACTCTAGCACCTCTAGTCTAGCACCTTTATCAGCTCTAGTCTAGCACCTCTATCAGCTCTAGTCTAGCACCTCTATCAGCTCTTGTCTAACACCTCTATCAGCACTAGTCTTTCACTTCTAGTCTAGCACCTCTATCACCTCTAGCCTAGCATCTCTATCACCACTACCACTAGCCTAGCACCTCTATTACCTCTCGTCTAGCACCTCTAGTCTAGCACCTCTAGTCTAAAGTTGTTTTTTTTCAGGTCTTGTTTGTCTGTTCAGATTCCCTGTCCCTCCTGGGGGAGGCCGAGGAGTTCCTGGAGCAGGATGGCTACATGAACGAGGAGGAAATGATTTCAGGAGAGGAGGTGATGTCAGAGGGCATGAGCAGCGGTGGGCACCCAGGGATGAAGAGGAGGCGGGTCTTCCGATTCACCAGGGAGAGGCAGAGAGGTGAGGGACAATGGCAGCCATGTTACTCATGCCATGTTCCAATGCTTTGGAAATGCTTCTTTCCTTCCTTCCTCGAAGTAGGCCTAATCAATCCCCACTTCCCTCCATCTCCTCCCCTTCTAGTCAAAGACGCTGCAGGGGTTCTGTTTCGCTACAAGAAGATCCTGTTGACCTACCAGCGGCTGAAGAACATGTCTAAGGCCTTTCAGATCCACGGCGTAGACCGCAACACGGTGGCCTCCACCACGCCCATCGCTGAGATGCTGCTGGTGGCCCCGGAGAAGGTGGCGGAGGTGGGCGAGTTTGACCCGTCCAAGGAGAAGCTGCTGGATTACGCACGGCGCTGCTACGTTGCCCTAGACGAGGAGACGCTAAGCAGGGTGCAGGCCCTGAAGAAGAACAACCTGCTACTACCCATCTCCTACAGGTTCAGACACTGATGGGGGGAGGGATGCTGGGGACGAGGGGAATCTGGAGGCCAAGGGGATGAGGGGAATCTGGGGGCCAAGGGGATGAGGGGAATCTGGGGGCCAAAGGGATGAGGGGAATCTGGGGGGATGAGGGGAGTCTGGGGGATGAGGGGAATCTGGAGGCCAAGGGGATGAGGGGAATCTGGGGGATGAGGGGAATCTGGAGGCCAAGGGGATGAGGGGAATCTGGGGGGATGAGGGGAATCTAGGGGCCAGGGGGATGAGGGGAATCTGGAGGCCAAGGGGATGAGGGGAATCTGGGGGCCAAGGGGATGAGGGGAATCTGGAGGCCAAGGGGATGGTGGGGTGCTCTGGGGGGAGGAGGGCTTCATTTTGTCTTGGAGAAGAGCATGGTGGGACTTTTGGAGAAGGTCATCACTCAACCATCTCCCTAAGATTCAGACATTTATGGAAAGTTAAGATTTGTGTATGGGAGCACTGGATATGTAGGGGAGGTTGTTGCCCATCCCATACACAGAATCTGTTTTCTATTCTTAACTATTTGTTCAGAATCCTTTTGAAGCTGAGGTAATGAACTATAGCATTCCTTATTTCTGACCAGAGTACTATTGAACTTTGTAGTACTTTATTTCAGTGCAATTTTGACATGTAGGGCCACATTTTGCTCATGCCAAAAATTGGTGCTATTGTCTGAAGAGGTCGTGCTACTCCCAAATACTTACATTAGCAGCATGAAGGTACAGTGACCAAATTGTAGATTTGTAGCATTCCAAACTGGCTCTTTATTTTCATCATACTTGAAATAAGTGCCATGCTGACTATTTGAGGTAATACGGACTTTTCTGACAATCATCTATTTTGCGCTGTCAGAATTTCACCTTTTAGTGTCTTCATGTAAAAGTGGTGTCATATTCTGCACCCTCACAACAGCAATGTCAATACTATACATCTTTATTTACAGATAAATGTTTGTTGTTTGGATAACATTTCTGTCTTTTTCCTAGCACTTCAAAAACAAATTTATTATTTGTGCACTTAAATGATGACCTTATTTAGATATTTAAAAAAGCCCACACCCAGTGATTTTGGATCTGTCTCTCATTTCTCCAGGTTGAAAGGAGGAGAGGATTCTCTTAAAGAGAAGGAAACTCACGCGACCACAAACTGAACAAAGCAAAGAGTAGTTGCACACTCTATTGCTCAGATTCAATCCTTTAGTAGAATCATTCCAGTGTTCTGTCAGAAAGCTTCCAGGTTCTGAAACAAAGGAAGTTAGCTAGCTGACTGACCACTGGTGTTGTGTCTGCACCAGAACAACAGAATAAGCAGATATTCTTTGCTTTGGAAGAAGGATGGGGACAGTTTTGGGGACAGTTCTACTGTGAGGCTAAGCTGTTGCACCACAAATACATCACTTTTTTTTTGTTGCACCAGAATATATTCTGTCACTGTAAAGTGCCACTGTAGCATACAGTTGTGAGATGTGTCATTTGACTGAAGTGTGGTGTAGTATAACATCACGTACCCTTTGTACTGTGCTACGAAGATGAGTTTTTTACTATAATAGTAGTACGATTTACTGTGCTATTTCACCATCAGTTGAGATTTGTGCTTTCTTTTTTCAGTCCTCTACTGCAATACTTTGTTTGCTTGGGAATAATTGATTACAATTAGATTGCATACTATTAGGTTTCTCTTTTTTGTGTTCCAATAAAGCTCAGTGATTTCCACAAAAGGGACAAAATACAAAATGTTGATTTTTATTTGAACATGTCTATGTAAATCAATATCAATCACCAGTTCCCCATTACAATTGCATGTGAAATTAACTCTTGTTGGTCAGTTATTTAGACAGAGCTGTTGTTGAACTCAATAATGATGTTAAAAAAACAATAGCAGTAGTATTGGCGATGGTGTAATATAGTGGTATATTGTGTGTGTGTTATACTGAAACTGGTACAAGGAATTGCTGAGACACCAGGTTGTCTGAGTGTGTGAAAGGGTACCTCTCACTTTAAACTTCATGTCTTACTTATTCACAACACAAACTCTCCCAGGGACGGGTATCAGTGTGTACAACTGCTGAAATCATGTTATGTTCCAACACCTTTTATACGGGTCAGAGATGTCATTTTGACTTTAATAAGGAACCAATCATTTACTGAAAGGTAGCGTACAACCTGTATCATTTAAGATACCGGTATCTGTGTGCAGAATTTCAAAAATGTTTAATATTGTATTTCTCTTCAAGAATAATGAGGAGTAGCCTGTAATTCAAAAACTGATAATGTTTGGTTGATTATACAAATTGTATGGACTGTAAAAATAAAAATGCCATTAAAGCATTTGATTTCTTAAAAAATCCTGATTTGACTTATGTTTCTCTCTGAGTGTGTGGAAAGGGAGATGCTAGAGGAAAAACATATGCAGTGGCCCTGGGTCAAACTCCTTTCTGTTGTAATCACAGATCTGAGAGGTTGTTCCTGAAATCAATAAAGGGAAATCTAGCTTTCACGTATCCAATGCCAAAATGTCCAATGTAATAACTTGTTTGGTGCTAGAGCAAAGAGAATATACTGTATTTACATGTTTTGCAGGTTGAATAACAGGCCCAAAGGGGGCGCTAAAAGTAAAAGGTGTATATCAACTTCCGGTGTCACGGGGTGCCTGGGAGACGAAACGCAAAAAGCGGGCATACCGGACATATTCCGTATTTTCTCATTGTATACATTTAATTGCAAAACATATATATTGGGACGATTTCAAACACCAACAGGACAGACGGCATAACATTGGATGTGCAATTGTACCAGCATATCCGTATTCACTCGATTTGCTAACTAGTTAGCATTAGCTCACTACCACGACTCCTTCAAGAACAGGCCCCAGCCTGGACTTTGCTTTAGCTATCTAACTAGCTAGCACAATATAACGCGATTTCTTCGTCAATGTTATGGTCTTAGTGTAAACTAGAACCACATCTTTATAACTCACTTGGAGTTGTTCATGTTGATGTGTGGTTCATTTAGATATTTCTAAACCGCTGCATTGCCGTTGTGTATCTAGTTAGCAAGTGTGTTGTGCACTTTTTCGCTAGCGACCGCGCCGCATTCCCGTCCATTTTACAGTCACAACTAACTAGCTAGCTAGGGCTAGCAAATAAGAAACGGCGATGTCGGATTTCGACGAATTCGAGAGACAACTGTCTGAAAACAAACAAGGTAAGCTAGCTAGTTAATCACTTATGTTTTATAACCAGGTTCTAAACTAGTTAGTTAGCAATCAACATATCACAACACAAGCGCGCGCGCTGGCTAACTAGCTAGTAGGAACGTTGGCTGCTGGAGTCCACACTGTCGCAGCTGTCGTCCCAGGCACATTCGTGTGGCTATAACTAGCTATCCCATTGTTTAAAAGTAACGTTTTTTTTTTGTCACTAACCGTCCCTGTTTTGAACCAGCTGACGTTTTCCAGCTCTGTATATGTTGAAGTTGTCAGTTAAAATATTATCTCTTGGCCATACAGTAGCTATATCCTATGAAAGTAAACACGTAACGGTGTCCATCCTCTTGCCCCCTGTACCACCATCTTCTCTCCTCCCCATCTCTATGGTCCTCTGTAGCTCAGTTGGTAGAGCATGGCGCTTGCAACGCCAGGATAGGGCGCTCGATTCCCGGGAACACCCGTACGTAAAATGTATGCAAGCATGACTGTAAGTCGCTTTGGATAAAAGCGTCTGCTTAATGCCATAACTATATTATTTTAACTCAACCGTTTTCTCTCCCCCTCTGTTTTTTTTTCTTCCTTCTTCCTATTGTTTCACCGTTCCTTCCCCTTTCTTTCCCTTCCTCCAGCGGAGAAGGACAAGGAGAACCGCCACCACCGTCGCTCCCCCTCTCGCAGCCGCAGCAGAGAGAGGAAGAGGAGGAGCAGAGACAAGGACAGACGCAGCAGGGATCGCCGTGGAGACAGCAAGGAGCGCAGACCGAGACGCAGGTAACTACAGCATTGTTTTACTGCACACTCTCAGGTGTGTAAGAGCCCTAGTTACGTGCAGGTACTACGTACTAGAGTAGGGCTATCTGCACACCTAATGAGTGAACAGTATAAGGACACTTGGAAAATAAGCAACCCAGGCAACACTGACTTTACCTGAAATAGAAAGCTCTCACAAGCATATTGATGCACAATATTATTCCTCTGTCTGAGGTAGCCCACCTATTGTCCTGACAGTGAGATGCAAGGAAGACTCACATCTAACAGTGTTCACACACACATTGAATATTCTACACCTGGTCCCTGAAGTTGTTTTCGTGGAAAGGGCCATAGCGTACACTTACTAGACCTCAGTGTTCTGTAGAAGATTCCAAATTGGTCCCTATCCCTAGGCCCTACTAGTAGATCTGAAAGGAGTGGATGTGGTGAGAGCTCCAGCAGAAGACCATATTGCTTATGCCTATCCAATCCTTTAGCATCTATGTGACGTTCATACAAACAGTGGCTTGGGGCTAATTTCCAATTGCACTCTAGCTCCACTTCCTGCATTGGAACTACCTGTGACCTGGGTTGGAGTGAAATGAAATGTGAACTCCTTCCAATGTCATTTCAGCTCACCATCCCAACAACAACCCCAAGAGATTGCTGTAAGGTAATACAGCAAACTAACACAGAGCTTGTTTCTGCATTATTACAATATCACTCCAGTCACTCTAGCAAGTGATCTTTCCTCTGATTGTGTACTATCCACTCATGTTTACGACAGCGTATTATATCCTGTGTATACCATTGTGTGGGAAGGTTTCGGTAAGGGGTTTCTATGGAGAGAGAACAATGAAACTGTAGGGCCAACTCTGTAATAATGGGTTAGATTTGTAGGGCTCTGTGACATCATCCACTGTAAATGTCATTTAAAAGTAGTATGCCATTTGAAATCACTTGTATTTGTAAAAGGTATAATAATTTATAACATGGATTCAGAAGTGTAAACCTGGTGTTTCTCATAGATGGGTTAAAGAGAAGCTGTAGGTTTCTCTAAAGGTCTATCTAAGGCTTGACTCACAGGACATCACAAGTAATGACTTCTATTTGTCTTTTTACGTCATCTGTTTCCCCCTGCGCTCCTCTGTTGGTCTTTCTGTCCTCACTCCTCCTGTCCTATTTTCTCTCCATCAGTCGTTCCCCGCACCGTGAAACGAAGAAGAAGAACAAAGTGAAGAAGTACTGGGACGTCCCTCCTCCTGGCTTTGAACACATCAGTGTGATGCAGTACAAAGCCATGCAGGGTAAGAGAGGAGGCCTCACTTCCTTGTTCTCTCTCCTCTCTATTTTTATCTACTCTATTCAACTCTTTGACCCTCGTTTGGCCTCCTATTTAACTGTGTTCTTACTAGTACTGTCTTGTTCTGGAAGCTGTATGAATGTTGTTTTAAACATGTGACTTCTCCTCAAGCTGCGGGTCAGATCCCAGCCACGGCCCTGCTGCCCACCATGACCCCAGACGGCCTGGCCGTGACCCCCACTCCCGTCCCTGTGGTGGGAAGCCAGATGACCAGACAGGCCCGTCGGCTTTATGTGGGCAACATCCCCTTCGGCATCACAGAGGTCAGTTAGCTCCTGGATGGATGTAGGGACAGAGATCAGAGAGATGAGTAGGTAGAAGTTGATACAGGTTAACAGGGCTCTACAGTGCTGCCATTTAACTTGCGTTTGTGACTAAATATGTAGCTGTGCAACCTGGAATTTTTATTTTGGAGGACCAGTGTGCCTAGAAAAATTAAGGATTCTAGCTTTTATTTCATCATATGTTTCATTGTGCTCCTAAATTTCTTTGTTTGCGCCTACATTTTTGACGTGCTCCTCATAAAACAAGTTCTGCGTAGAGCCTTGACAGGTTAAGGATAGAGGCCGGGCCACCTGATTCTGTCAACTAGTATTTCAAGCTCAGGGGGATCAGAGAGTGCATAATAAATACTGTTGTTGGAGTGAGTCTTCCAGAGTATTGCCTCAATGTCTCTCCCTCTACCTGTGTAGGAGTCCATGATGGATTTCTTCAACGCTCAGATGCGTCTGGGTGGTCTCACTCAGGCTCCAGGAAACCCCGTCCTCGCTGTTCAGATCAACCAGGACAAGAACTTTGCCTTCCTCGAGGTGGGTCTCAACACCTGGAGAAGAAATGTGACCTTCCTCAATAGTCCAAAAGGGCCTCTTTTCCTTTTATCCAAGTTTTCTGAAATAATCTGACAGGTGAAAGTTAACCCTCTACCTTTCTAAAACCTGGTCTGTGTTTGTTGTCCCAAAGTTCCGCTCAGTGGATGAGACAACCCAGGCCATGGCGTTCGACGGCATCATCTTCCAGGGACAGAGTCTGAAGATCCGCCGTCCCCATGACTACCAGCCCCTGCCCGGCATGAGCGAGAACCCCAGCGTCTACGTGCCTGGTCTGTCCGCCTGTCTGTCTCTGTCTGAACGTCTGTGGCTGACTGCTTCACTCTATTTAGTCCATCTTTAAACCCTTCTTAGTCTGGCCTATTTCGTCTCTATTAGAGGTCGACCGATCATGATTTTTCAACGCCGATTACATTACAATCCACGAGCAGACTGTGTGGCAGGCTGACCACCTGTTACGTGAGTGCAGTAAGGAGCCACGGGAAGTTGCTAGCTAGCATTTAACCTGTCTTATAAAAAACAATCTTCAAATAATCACTAGTTAACTACACATGGTTGTTAATATTACTGGGTTAACTAGCTTCTGCGTTTCATATAATCAATGCGGTGCTTGTTCATTTATCATCGAATCACAGCCTACTTCGCCAAACGGGTGATGATTTAACAAAAGCGCATTTGCGGGGAAAAAACACAATCGTTGCACGAATGTACCTACCCACAAACATAAATGCCTTTCTTAAAAATCAATACACAGAAGTATTTTTTTTTTAAACCTGCATATTTATCTAAAAGAAATCCAGGTTAGCAGGCAATATTAACTAGGGAAATTGTGTCACTACTCTTGCGTTCATTGCACGCAGAGTCAGGGTATATGCAACAGTTTGGGCTGCCTGGGTCGTTGCGAACTAATTTACCAGAATTTTACATAATTATGACATACATTGAAGGTTGTGCAATGTAACAGCAATATTTAGATTTAGGGTTGCCATCCGTTAGTGAAATACAGAACCATTCCGTATTTTATCTGAAAGAATAAACGTCTTGTTTTCGAAATTATAGTTTCCGTATTTTACCATATTAATGACCACAGGCTTTTATTTCTGTGTTTATTATATTATAATTAAGTCTATGATTTGATATTTGATAGAGCAGTCTGACGGAGCGGTGGTAGGCAGCAGCAGGCTCGTAAGCATTCATTCAAACTTTACTGCGTTTGCCAGCAGCTCTTAGCAATGCTTGACGCACAGCTCTGTTTATGACTTCAAGCTTATCAACTCCTGAGATTAGGCTGGCAACACTAAAGTGCCTGTTAGAACATCAAATAGTGAAAGGTATATGAAATACAAGATGGTATAGAGAGAAATAGTCAACGCCTCATAATTCCTATAATAACTACAACCTTAAACTTCTTAACTGGAAAGATTGAAGAACACCAGCTTTCATATGTTCTGAGCAAGGAACTTAAACATGTTTCTTACATGGCACATATTGCACTTTTACTTTCTTCTCCAACACTGTTTTATTTAATCCAAATTGAGCAGTTTCATTATATATTTGAGACTAAATAGATTATATTTATGTATTATATTAAGTTAAAATAATTGTTAATTCAGTAGTTATAATTGTCATTACACATACACCACGCACACATATATATATATATATATACACACACACACACACACACACACACAGTGGGGCAAAAAGTATTTAGTCAGCCACCAATTGTGCAAGTTCTCTCACTTAAAACGATGAGGCCTATAATTTTCATCATAGGTACACTTCAACTATGACAGACAAAATTAGGAGAAAAAAATTCAAATCACATTATAGGTATTTTAATGATTTTATTTGCAAATTGTGGTGGAAAATAAGTATTTGGTCACCTACAAAACAAGCAAGATGTCTGGCTCTCACAGACCTGTAACTTCTTCTTTAAGAGGCTCCTCTGTCCTCCACTCGTTACCCGTATTACTGGCACCTGTTTGAACTTATCAGTATAAAAGACACCTGTCCACAACCTCAAACAGTCACACTCCAAACTCCACTATGGCCAAGACCAAAGAGCTGTCAAAGGACACCAGAAACCAAATTGTAGACCTGCACCAGGCTGGGAAGACTGAATCTGCAATAGGTAAGCAGCTTGGTTTGAAGAAATCAACTGTGGGAGCAATTATTAGGAAATGGAAGACATACAAGACCACTGATAATCTCCCTCGATCTGGGGCTCCACGCAAGATCTGACCCCGTGGGGTCAAGATGATCACAAGAACGGTGAGCAAAAATTCCAGAACCACACGGGGGGACCTAGTGAATGAGCTGCAGAGAGCTGGGACCAAAGTAACAAAGCCTACCATCAGCAACACACTACGCCGCCAGGGACTCAAATCCTGCAGTGCCAGACGTGTCCCCCTGTACATGCCCAGGCCCATCTGAAGTTTGCTAGAGAGCATTTGGATAATCCAGAAGAAGATTGGGAGAATATCATATGGTCAGATGAAACCAAAATATAACTTTTTGGTAAAAACTCAACTCGTCGTGTTTGGAGGACAAAGAATGCTGAGTTGCATCCAAAGAACACCATACCTACTGTGAAGCATGGGGGTGGAAACATCATGCTTTGGGGCTGTTTTTCTGCAAAGGGACCAGGACGACTGATCCGTGTAAAGGAAAGAATGAATGGGCCATGTATCGTGAGATTTTGAGTGAAAACCTCCTTCCATCAGCAAGGGCATTTGATTTATTTTACCTTTATTTAACTAGGCAAGTCAGTTAAGAACAAATTCTTATTTTAAATGAGGGTTCAGGGGCAGAACGACAGATTTGTACCGTGTCAGCTCGGGGATTTGAACTTGCAACCTTCCAGCTACCCTGCCGCCCCAAATTGAAGATGAAATGTGGCTGGATCTTTCAGCATGACAATGATCCCAAACACACCGCCCAGGCAATGAAGGAGTGGCTTCGTAAGAAGCAAGGTCCTGGAGTGGCCTAGTCAGTCTCCAGATCTCAACCCCATAGAAAATCTTTGGAGGGAGTTAAGTCCGTGTTGCCCAGCAACAGCCCCAAAACATCACTGCTCTAGAGGATATCTGCATGGAGGAATGGGCCAAAATACCAGCAACAGTGTGTGAAAACCTTGTGAAGACTTACAGAAAACATTTAACCTCTGTCATTGCCAACAATGGGTATATAAAAAAGTATTGAGAAACCTTTGTTATTGACCAAATACTTATTTTCCACCATAATTTGCAAATAAATTCATTAAAAATCCTACAATGTGATTTTCTGGAATTTTTTTTCTTCTCATTTTGTCTGTCATAGTTGAAGTGTACCTATGATGAAAATTACAGGCCTCTCATCTTTTTAAGTGGGAGAACTTGCACAATTGGTGGCTGACTAAATACTTTTTTGCCCCACTGTATATATACACACACACACGTGCCGATTAATTGGTCGACCTCTAGTCTCTGTAGGTTCAGACTGGATTTAGGCTGTTTATATCAATGTTTGGTTGACTTTAAATAACTTCTCTCTCCTTCTCTGTCTGTGTAGGCGTGGTGTCCACAGTGGTGCCTGACTCGGCCCACAAGCTTTTCATCGGAGGCCTGCCCAACTACCTGAATGATGACCAGGTCAGTGAGCTAACCATAAGCAGCTTAGCCTTCTAACCAGGTCACCTGGAGCCACATACTGGGGTGTGCTGGCTGCTCACCTCCCGTGACGTCCCAGTCTGGCCCAGTGAAAACCTCCTGTTTCCTCACATGCCGCTGGACGCGGTTTGATGGAAGCCAGACAGCTTGAAAGAGCTCCAATAGTCTGAGATGTTAAGTGTTCAACAATGTCTCCTCTCCTCGTCTGACTGTTCTCCCATTTCCCCTGTCCCTCCCATCGTTTCCCCTCTGATCTCTATGGTAATCTTTCCTCTCTGTGTTCTCCAGGTGAAGGAGCTCCTGACATCGTTTGGGCCTCTCAAGGCCTTTAACTTGGTCAAGGATAGTGCCACAGGTTTGTCTAAGGGTTATGCGTTCTGTGAGTATGTAGACGTCAACCTGAACGACCAGATCACCATGGAGAATCAGGTAGCTAACCACCCCCTTCATTTTTACTTCTTCACACACCATGTCATGGTTTTGGACTTGTTCCAGGTTAAAAATATCTTCACATTTTGAATTACTTGCATATCAATAAAAATGTAAATGTTATAAAAGGGAACTATATTGCTCTTGAGATATTATTAAAATGTATTATGTGTTTCATATATACACTTTAACCCCCACAGAAAGAGACACAACTCTTGACAAAATTATTTCATATGTTTACACTCCCAATATTTCAGGGTTCTCTGTTATGATTGAACTCAATTGCAGTAACAAAAAAAACGTAAAACCTTTGAAAATGACCATCTGTAGAAAGGGAAAAATACTAAATTCTTCTTTTGATTGGGTTCTTGAAAGGGGGAATTTCAATATATAATGTGTGGAAGTGCATAGACCCTGGGGGGTTTGTCCCTGCTGATGATTGACAGCTGTATTAAACTTGGAGATGCCCTGTTCCCACAGGCCATAGCAGGACTCAACGGCATGCAGCTGGGAGATAAAAAACTCCTGGTGCAGAGAGCCAGCGTGGGATCCAAGAACGCCACTCTGGTAAGACTGAGATCTGGGCAGGCTGGGAATATAGTGCTACAGTGGAGAGGGAAGTATAAGGTAGAGTGAAGCTCTTGATCCAGGGAGCCATCAGGACATCTGAGAAAGATACACTTGGATAGAGGATCTTGTGCAGAGGGCGTAAGAGGATCTTGTGCGGGGGGGGTGAGAGGATCTTGTGCGGGGGGGATGAGAGGATCTTGTGCGGGGGGGATGAGAGGATCTTGTGCGGGGGGGATGAGAGGATCTTGCGCGGGGGGGTGAGAGGATCTTGCGCGGGGGGGTGAGAGGATCTTGCGCGGGGGGGGTGAGAGGATCTTGCGCGGGGGGGTGAGAGGATCTTGCGCGGGGGGGTGAGAGGATCTTGCGCAGGGGGGGTGAGAGGATCTTGCGCAGGGGGGGTGAGAGGATCTTGCGCAGGGGGGGGTGAGAGGATCTTGCGCAGGGGGGGGGGTGAGAGGATCTTGCGCAGGGGGGTGAGAGGATCTTGCGCGGGGGGGTGAGAGGATCTTGCGCGGGGGGGGGGTGAGAGGATCTTGCGCAGGGGGGTGAGAGGATCTTGCGCGGGGGGGTGAGAGGATCTTGCGCGGGGGGGGGGTGAGAGGATCTTGCGCGGGGGGGGGGGTGAGAGGATCTTGCGCGGGGGGGGGGGGGTGAGAGGATCTTGCGCGGGGGGGGGGGTGAGAGGATCTTGCGCGGGGGGGGGGGGTGAGAGGATCTTGCGCGGGGGGGGGGGGGGGGATCTTGCACGGGGGGAGCATATGTTGTGCCCTTGGGGCGGCCTGTGCTGTGTCTGTTCTACTTTTCCAATCCCTCACTGCATGTTCTGTATCCACCGACACTCCTTCTCCAACCCTCCCCTCTCCCCTCCAGACAAGTATAAACCAGACCCCGGTGACGCTGCAGGTGCCGGGCCTGATGAACAGCTCAATGACACAGATGGCCGGCCTGCCCACAGAGGTGCTGTGTCTGATGAATATGGTGGCTGTGGAGGAGCTGGTGGATGAAGAGGAATATGAGGAGATCGTGGAGGATGTGAGGGACGAGTGCAGCAAGTACGGCCAGGTCAAGAGCATCGAGATCCCCAGACCTGTGGATGGGCTGGAGGTCCCTGGCACTGGCAAGGTGAGAGAGAGAAGCTTCTGTCTGTCTTCAACTTTATGACTATGCGTTTTTGAATGATCTCCATTGAACCTCCTTACATTTCCTCTCTCTGTCCTATAGATCTTTGTGGAGTTCATGTCAGTGTTTGACTCCCAGAAGGCCATGCAGGGTCTGACGGGCAGGAAGTTTGCTAACCGGGTGGTGGTGACCAAATACTGCGACCCTGATGCCTACCACCGCCGAGACTTCTGGTAGAGGATGACGACAGACGAGGATAGCGAGGGGGGGGGTGGATTGTCATATTTCAAATCGACCCCTAACCCCATACCACCTAGGCACTTTTTTTGACCTGAAAAGGTGTGAGCGACATAATGTTTCACCTAGTCCATCAGAAGGCCAGGTGGAGTTCAGAGAAGTACCCGGGGGTAGGGGCTGGGGATCCATTTGCTATTGGGCAAAAGAGAAGGGAGAGATGAAGGGTTTGTATTCTGATGAAAACCGGGGGAGGGGGGGGGGTCAAAGATTTTTGTGAATTGTGTGTAGTAACAGGACAGGGGTAAATGATTTTTTTTTTAAATACTTTGTGAGAAAGAGATGCGTCATTCTGGGGGGGGGGTCTTGCCACACCTTATGGTTTGTATTTAAATGGAGGGAGCCTGTTTTAAGTACTTTGGGAAGGTGTAGAGAGGGGGAAGTGGACTGGTCTACTCTATAAGAGTGGTGGATAGATGGATGGACAGGAGTATTCATCATTTCATATGGGGAGAGGGAGTTGGTGACAGTTTTTATTTGGCCCACCAATGTAGATAACATGGTCAGTTTCTTGTTGTGAAAAAGGGGAAGGAAAGCTGGAAAACTATTGACAGGATAGCATGGAAAACTATTGACAGGATAGCATGGAAAACTATTGACAGGATAGGATGGAAAGCTATTGACAGGATAGGATGGAAAGCTATTGACAGGAATGGCCTCGTTTTGCGATTTTTATTTCTCAGATTTGGACCTTTAGATTTCCTTGTTTCTTTTCTTCCATGTACATCAGACTAAGCCCCTCTCCCTGTGTGTGTAGCGAGAGGGGGAGAAGCTGTAACTACACATAACCAACTCCAATGTCATATTGGACTAATTTATCTGAATGTCAGCTGTTGTGGTTTATACTGTCACACCTTAAAGTTTGAGTACCATACGTTTTTATTACTGTCTGTGTCTTTGATGTTTTTTTTTGTTTTTGGATTGAAACCTTTCATCTAGTTTGAATTTATCCATCGCCATTTTTAGCAGGCAAAATAATTCTGTCCCTACACCCTACCCTTACCCATAAGAGACTGGGAGAGGGGAAAGGCAGACTTTTGAAGTTCTGAGTTGTTATTTTTGAATTGTGAGTGGTAAATATTGGATTGGTGTTGAGTAGGGCTCGATCTGATTCTGATTAAAAGCCTTGCTATTTTTCATGTCACATTCAAGATAAAAATATATGGAGTACTCATTCATGTCTGTGCTTAGCAAGTTTGTCAATACATGGAGTCATTTCATGCTTTGGTATTTTCAGGTAACAATGATTTAAGGTTGTAGTCAGTATTCAAGTTGTATTTCTTTGTCTGGAATTAGTTTCTTTTGTTTTGCTTCCTGTTTCAAACCTACCTATAGAATATTGGACTGCTCATACAGAAATCTCTTTGGCCCAGGTAGTGTTTGTGTAACTTCTCACCTCAGCAGACAAAATAAAGGTATAAAGACTAATACCACTGTTTCCTGTTCTACTGCCCACAAATAAAATGCACTATTTACTTTGACCAAGTTATCAGGCTTTTAGTAACCATAGAAGTCAGGTAGTATTGTGTGATTGTACACCTCTTCTGTTAAGTAATGGGTTTGTTGTCACAAAGGGTGAGATGGAGATGTTAAACAGATGTTTTTTTTAACTGAAGGGGAGTGCAGTCTTTTGGACAGGTTCTCAAGTGTTCTATTGGACTGTTCAACAATGTTCATACTCATCAAAAGGTTGTCCCCTCAACTGTATATATGGTCTCACTTCTTCCTCATCTCCCTCAACCTTTGTCATTACGACTCCAAGGACCACTGGTTACACTGGGGTTGAGAGGGAGTTCCCATGATGCTTTGTGTTCAGACCTAGAGTTGGACAGTACCAGGGAAATGTGACTTCCTCCCTTTCTAAAATTAGCTTTTTAAATGTTACCATGTCATTTAATTTGAGCTTTTTGGGGGGGGAAATGTGATTTCTTAAGTGAATTAATGGAATAAAAAATGGCTAAAACCACATGTAGTTTATAACAAGTGTGGATCTTTTATTGAACCTTTTATTTAACTAGGCGAGTCAGTTAAGAACAAATTCTTATTTACAATGACGGCCAAACCCTAACCACACTGGGCCAGTTGTGCACCGCCCTATGGGATTACGAATCACAATTGGCTGTGATACAGCCTGGAATTGAACCAAGGTCTGTAGTGATGCCTCTAGCACTGATATGTGGCCTTAGACCACTTCGCCACTTGGGAGGCCACTTAACTTCTGATTATACACACTGAAAAGCAGGAGTTGACTAAAAGTGCAATTAGACTTGGCTTGTATGTTTAAGTCATTTAACCACGACTTACAGTAGTGAGTGCATACATTTTCATACTGGTCCCCCGCAGGAATCAAACCCACAACCCTGGCATTGTATTTGCCATGCTCTACCAACTGAGCCACACAGGACTGAGTTTGACTCTTTCTCCATTGAAATGTCAAGGTGACTGGTTCAGAAGCACAGTACACATAAACCTGAGCTGACTGGTCAGCAGTATTCATGGGTAGAGGCTTGCCTAAGTGGCATGAAAACAGGTTGACACTGCAGCCTTCAGTACTCCCTCTATACTCACCTGGGGCTTATTCAGGAGGGAACAGCTACAGAAGTGTATAGCGCAGTACAGACATGACACTCGTGAGAATAATGAACCGTGTCTCTACATCCCATGTCTGTGCGCCGTTGCACTCCACTGAGGAAGGCCAGCAATATGGCGCAATCCCTCCAGACCAGGCAGGTAGATGTTGCCAGAAAGCACAGAATCTAAGATCAGTTTACCCACCCCAATCCCAAGAGGGAAAACAAGACGGTCCTTGGATCAGTGTAAATGAACAACTTCATCCTGCTCCAATGGGAATCAGTATAGAGACTCAGGGACGATCTCAATTGCATACTCCTCGTGTCCTCTCTCCTCATCTCCTCAAAACCCATTGGATGAGAAAGCCAGAAGTCCTGCCCCTCTGACTTTCTTCTCCAATGAGTTTTGAGAAGGAGACAAGGAGAGAGGACATGAGGAGTATGCAATTGAGATCTTTCCTCAGTAGCCCACCATAGGAGCCCAGCCCAGGCAGGTCTGATGCTGCAGTTGTATATCCATGCACTGCTGCCCTCTAGTGGGAAGTCTACACCACACCTCCCACTGATCAGCATTCAGAAAGATGGAACGCTGCAGTAGCTAGGGAGAGAGCTACTCTAAACACTACATCAAGGGATGGATGCTGTGTGCCTGTGTGTGTACGTGTGTGTACGTGTGTGTGAAAGCAGAGCACAATTTGTAAATGCATAGGTTTAAGGTTCAGATTTCTCTTGTCATGTAGATCAAACAAACATTTAGTGTTTTTTCTCTTCTATGCAGTCCTTAGTTCAACTATAGAATATCTTATAGATGACATCATGCAGTGTGTGTGTGTTCCGTTGTGTGTGTGTGCGCGAGCTTGCACGCGTTTTGGTGTGCATGCTTACATGAACGTTTGCGTGTGCGTGTGCGTGTGCGTGTGCGTGTGCGTGTGCGTGTGTGTGTGTGTGTGTGTGTGTGTGTGTGTGTGTGTGTGTGTGTGTGTGTGTGTGTGTGTGTGTGTGTGTGTGTGTGTGTGTGTGTGTGTGTGTGTGTGTGAGCACACATCACTCCGGTGGTGACAGAAGAACTTTGAGTGATGTGTATATGAGAGCCTGAGGTTGATCACTTCAGCACACCATGTATTATAAAAGACCTGAGATTACCACTGTCTTCCTATCAGACCATATGAGGGAGGAGAGGTAAAGCCGTACACACAGGACAGAGGCACAGTGCCAGAGTCCAGTCTACAGCAACTAGAAAAATGTTACGAAATAAAGCACACAGGTATAATTGTATTTTGACAGGAAAGCTAATTTGCATAGGCAAGATGAAATAATGTAGGCCACCTTTTATGATTGATACCACATTAATTCAATGCATTTATATGTCAAATCTGACAGCCCCCCTTCCCTCATGTCTTGCGTGTTTCTGGACCCTTGCCCACCCACCCAGGGTGCTAGGAAAATTAATCTAGTTGAATAGATGTTTGGCTATTCATCAAGCCCATATGCCCAGCATATTGTCCACTTTCTGAAAATAATCATCACCTACAGAACAAGCGTGTTGTTATGCTGCAATCCCAGGAAGTGGTGAGGAACTGAGATGAGTGGTGACTGGGGGAGGGGCATTCCTGTCAGCCCCGTACCTCATTCGTTGAGTTCCCCATGACTCTCTGCCACTCGATCTCTCTCTCCCTCTGCCTCAATTAGCTTTCTCTCTCAGTGTCGCTACTCTCTCTCTCTCTCTCTCGCTCTTTCTCGCTCTCCCTCGCCCTACCTTCCTCCCTCTATGTTTATATCTCTTTCTCTAAGTCTGTCTCGCTCTCTCTCTCTCTCTGCCACGTGTCATGTGTAACCCAAACTGTGAGCAGTACAGCAGAGCAGGAGCTGGATCATGTGGAGAACTTCCATGAGACCAGGCTGGACTTCTCTCTACACTCTGCTTCCTTAAAGGGAGGTTATGTACTATAGACCACTGACTGGGCTTCTTCTGATTGTGCTATTCTGATAATGATTACGGTTCCAATTTTCTTTAGAACGTTGAATGGGGTTCTACTCTGCTTTAGAACAACGACTACAGGAAAGCAAACTGTATGAAATGTAGTTGTACCTTGACTGCTCTTGTCGTCTCTTTCTCCAACACACTGCCTTTTTCTACAACCAACTTATTTTCCCACAACTTTCCACCTCTTATTTTCCTCTGTAGTTCTCTCTTTCCAAGTGTGTTTCTGTCTGTCATTCTGTCAGTTGCAGTTTGTCTCTCTCTGTCTTTCTTTCCTTCTGTCTTTCTCCCCTAATCCCTCTCTGTCTGCTCTGACTCTCTCTCTCTCTCTCTCTCTCTGTCTCTCTCTCTGTCTGCTTTGACTCTTTCTCTGTCTGCTCTGACTCTCTCTCTCTATATTCTCTGTCTGCTCTGACTCTCTCTCTCTCTCTGTCTCTCTTTCTGTCTGCTCTGACTCTCTCTCTGTCTGCTCTGACTCGCTCTCTCTATATTCTCTGTCTGCTCTGACTTTCTCTCACTCTCTCTCTCTCTCTCTCTCTGTCTGCTCTGACTCTCTCTCTCTCTGTCTGCTCTGTCTGCTCTGACTTTCTCTCTCTCTGTCTGCTCTGTCTGCTCTCTCATTCTCTCTCTCTCTCTCTCTGTCTCTCTCTCTGTCTGCTCTGACTCTCTCTCTGTCTGCTCTGACTCTCTCTCTCTATATTCTCTGTCTGCTCTGACTCTCTCTCGCTCTCCCTCTCTCTCTGTCTGCTCTGACTCTCTCTCTCTGTCTGCTCTGTCTGCTCTGTCTTTCTCTCTCTCTGTCTGCTCTGTCTGCTCTCTCATTCTCTCTCTCTCTCTCTCTCTCTCTCTCTCTCTCTGACTGCTCTGTGTGCTCTGACTCTCTCTGTCTGCTCTGACTCTCTCTCTCTCTCTCTCTCTCTGTCTGCTCTGACTCTCTCTCTCTGTGTCTGCTCTGACTCTCTCTCTCTCTGTCTGCTCTATATGCTTTGACTCTTTCTCTCTCTCTGTCTGCTCTGTCTGTTCAGACTCTCCCTGTCTGCTCTTTCTGCTCTGACTCTCTCTCTCTCTCTCTGTCTGCTCTGTCTGCTCTGTCTGTTCTGACTCTCTCTCTCTGTCTGCTCTGACTATCTCTCTCTCTCTCTCTGTCTGCTCTGACTTGCTCTCTCTGAATGCTCTGACTCTCTCTCTGTCTGCTCTGACTCTCTCTCTCGCTCTCTGTCTGCTCTGTCTGCTCTGTCTTCTCTGTTTGCTCTGACTCTCTCTCTCTCTCCCCCCCTCTCAGTCTGCTCTGTCTGCTCTGACTCTCTCTCTGTCCTCTCTGTCTGCTCTGACTCTCTCTCTCTCTTCTCTGTCTGCTCTGACTGCTCTGACTCTCTCTGTCTGCTCTGTCTGCTCTGACTCTCTCTCTCATTCTGTCTGCTCTGTCTGCTCTGACTCTCTCTCTCTGTCTTCTCTGTTTGCTCTGACTCTCTCTCTCTCTCTCAGTCTGCTCTGTCTGCTCTGACTCTCTCTCTCTGTCTTCTCTGTCTGCTCTGACTCTCTCTCTCTGTCTGCCCTATCTGTTCTGACTCTCTCTCTCTCTACCTGTCTGCTCTGTCTGCTCTGACTCTCTCTCTCTCTCTGTCTGTCTGCTCTGTCTGCTCTGACTCTCTCTCTCTCTGTCTTCTCTGTCTGCTCTGACTCTTTCTCTCTCTGCCTGCTCTATCTGCTCTGACTCTCTCTCTCTACCTGTCTGCTCTGTCTGCTCTGACTCTCTCTCTCTCTGTGTCTGTCTTCTCTGTCTGCTCTGACTCTCTCTCTCTCTCTCTTTCTGTCTGATCTGACTCTCTCTGTCTGCTCTGTCTGCTCTGACTCTCTCTCTCTGTCTGATCTGCCTGCTATTACTCTCTCTGTCTGCTCTGACTCTCTCTCTCTCTCTCTCTCTCTCTCTCAATTCAATTCAATTCAATTCAATTCAAGGGCTTTATTGGCATGGGAAACGTGTTAACATTGCCAAAGCAAGTGAGGTAGACAACATACAAAGTGAATATATAAAGTGAAAAACAACAAAAATGAACAGTAAACATTACAGATACAGAAGTTTCAAAACAATAAAGACATTACAAATGTCATATTATATATATACAGTGTTTTAACAATGTACAAATGGTTAAAGGACACAATATAAAATAAATAAGCATAAATATGGGTTGTATTTACAATGGTGTTTGTTCTTCACTGGTTGCCCTTTTCTCGTGGCAACAGGTCACAAATCTTGCTGCTGTGATGGCACACTGTGGAATTTCACCCAGTAGATATGAGTTTTTCAAAATTGGGTTTGTTTTCGAATTCTTTGTGGATCTGTGTAATCTGAGGGAAATATGTCTCTCTAATATGGTCATACATTGGGCAGGAGGTTAGGAAGTGCAGCTCAGTTTCCACCTCATTTTGTGGGCAGTGAGCACATAGCCTGTCTTCTCTTGAGAGCCATGTCTGCCTACGGCGGCCTTTCTCAATAGCAAGGCTATGCTCACTGAGTCTGTACATAGTCAAAGCTTTCCTTAATTTTGGGTCAGTCACAGTGGTCAGGTATTCTGCCACTGTGTACTCTCTGTGTAGGGCCAAATAGCATTCTAGTTTGCTCTGTTTTTTTGTTAATTCTTTCCAATGTGTCAAGTAATTATCTTTTTGTTTTCTCATGATTTGGTTGGGTCTAATTGTGCTGTTGTCCTGGGGCTCTGTAGGGTGTGTCTGTCTGCTCTGACTATCTCTCTCTCTCTCTGTCTCTGTCTGCTCTGTCTGCTCTGTCTGCTCTGACTCTCTCGTTCTTCTCTCCCTTCTCTCCCTTCCTCTCCTCTCGTTTCCCCCTCTCTGTCTCTCCTCTCTTTTTTTCTCTCTCTTTCTCTCTCTCTCTCTCTCTCTCTCTCTCTCTTTCTCTCTCTCTCTCTCTCTCTGTCTGCTCTATCTGCTCTGACTCTCTCGTTCTCCTCTCCTCTCCCTCCCTCCCTCTCCTCTCTCTCCCCCTCTCTTCCTCTCCTCTCTTTTTTTCTCTCTCTCTCTGATTAACAGTGTGTTATGGATTGCTGTGAAGTGCTACCCTGGCCTACACTCATATAAACAGTACAGAGGCCCCTCCCTTGCCACCACTTAATGCCATTAACAGCTGGCTTTCTTAAATAGACAAAGACACACACAAGCACAAACAAACGCACACATAGACACACACAATGTTTTTACCCACACAAACTTTGCCTGTCATCATGGCAGAAAACAAAACCATAAAGATTTTAAACAAAGGTAGAGTTGAGTTTGAATATGGACCTGGATACACACAAACACACATTCTGAGGGTCAGAGGCCAGTAGACACAGTTAATCAACAACAGAACCAACCTACCCAGCGCTCCCTCTCCTCTTACTCTCTCTTTCCATATCCTTTACTTACCCCACCCCCTTAACACACACTGACTATCTCTCTCTTCTGCCTCTCTCTTTCTTTAGCCCCATTTATACCTGGTTTTAACAACATGCATACTCTGTCCTGATCTGGTCCACATTCTGATTGTGCCCACATTTTTAGACAGGTGTAGACGATTAAAAGACGGATTGTGATCAGATCTTTCTGACCACCCCCAGAGGTAGTCAAGCATGCATTGTGTCTGGGTATCTTGTGTGTAGACAGATCTGGACAGAGAAACAATTGAAATCACAATTACCCCACCTTCTAAAATCATTGACAGGTGGCACCATTGAATTATGACATCAATATGTGTGTCTTACAATAAATACATAAATATTATTGTAAAAGAATAGCACTCAGTTAATTTGCATACAGGGAGTGACCAGGAAATCTGGAAATGTGGGCACAATCAGAATGTAAACAATCAGGACAAAGGACCCATGTTAGCACCAGGTATAAACATGTCCCTCTCTCTCTCTTCCTTTCTCTCTCTCTCCCTCCCCTCTCTCTCTCCAACACTCCCAACTTTCTCCCCTCTATTAAGTTCCAAGCTTCTTTCAATCTGAAGTGAACAACATATTCCAAACAGGTCAGACTTACTTTTCTCCTTGTTGTTATTGGTTCTGGGCTTTAGATTGTGCTTATAGCTGCATGTTGTGCTGGTTTCAGTAGTGGTGGTTAAGTAGGAGAGAGTGTTGCTGATTTTCACAGATGTCTTTTTTCCTAACATGTGTGAGCAGTTAGAGCCTGCCGTTTTAGTTCTACTGCTCAACAAGTAAATGGATAGATCCTTTTGAAATGAAACATTTCTGCAGTCGATCTTAGTTTTGACACGATTAGGTTTGATCTGATTTGTGGAACAGTTTGCTGTGTTATTTTGACCATGATTAGGAAATCATGGACATTGCCCAGCAAAAAGTGACATCTAAGCAACTTAAATATGTTATCTAGTGATAATTCACTACAAACGAGTGTTTCTTGTCTTACTAAGCTAACATGTCTAATGTCATTGGCAGATATTTGGCCTCTTTTAACCTAAAAAAAGGCTAAATACAAGTAATTTATCTTAATTGAATATATTTATTTATTTATTTGAATATATTTCAAGATATTTAATTCTCATTAAAATAAGCAAAATTATCTGGCAATAATTAATTGATAATTGAGTTGTTTTTTTAAAGAACGTAAGTGACTAATCACTCAATATAACATATGTTTGCTTGCTTAGATGTCACTTTTTGCAGTGCGTGATGTAATGGGATATCTATCCATGTGAGGTGTGTGTAATTCTACAGCTCCTAATTCAACTGTCAGCAGTTGCTCTTGTTATTTTCCATTAGGTTCAGTGCTATGCCTTATGCTATAGATATAAGCTATAGGTTACTTCATGTGCAAGAGAAGTTTCAGTCTAGCCATTGGATATACATATCTCTGATAGTGTATACCATTAAATAATCTTTATTTTGGTTCTGTGGGACATTCCATAGGGAGCGCATGATGCTCTTTGACAGACAGAAAGTGATCCCTTCCTCTGTGATTGCCAGATATGTCAGAAGGACGTCCCAGTGCAACATTTAAAAAAGGGCAGACAGTTCTCAGCCGTTTGACTTTGGTTTGGAGCTATAGACTGATAGCAGAGTACACACCTAATGGATTACTACACAGCAAAGGAGGCTGGTGGGAGGAGTTATAGACTGATAGCAGAGTACACACCTAATGGATTACTACACAGCAATGGAGGCTGGTGGGAGGAGCTATAGACTGATAGCAGAGTACACATCTAATGGATTACTACACAGCAGTGGAGGCTGGTGGGAGGAGCTATAGACTGATAGCAGAGTACACACCTAATGGATTACTACACAGCAATGGAGGCTGGTGGGAGGAGCTATAGACTGATAGCAGAGTACACACCTAATAGATTACTACACAGCAATGGAGGCTGGTGGGAGGAGCTATAGAGGGACGGGCTCATTGTAATGGCTGGAATGGAATTCATGGAACGGTATCAAATATATGGAAATCACGTTTGACTCCGTTCCTTTTATTCCATTCCAGCCATCCTATAGCTCCTCCCACCAGCCTCCACTGCCACACAGCCTATCCCGACTTCTTCCCCATATTTCTATCACATTTAGATGGTCACTCAATGGACGCTTTCATCCAAAGCAAATCACAAACTCCCATGTTTACACTGAACTGCTGTCTCCTATCCTATCCTATTGCCCCAACTCAACCCGTGTCCCTAACCCCTCAGGCACTTGTGTAGATGTTAGTGGATTGTATGTATAAACAAAATATACCAACGTACCCTCCTATAGGCTAGGAGGACTTTGCAACAGTTTTACTGTGTGCCTAAAGAGTAGGGGCAATGGGTTGATTTAGGATTGCAGTTTGATAGTAGAGAAGATACTTAATGGATCAAGTATTTATCTTTTCTTTTCACCTGCTGTCTGACTGGCTGTGTCCCAACCTGGGACCTGTCCATGGGACTCCACCACTCTGTCCCCTGATGTGGGACCTATCCCTGGGACACTCACTCACTCCAGCGCCATGGCCCCTGATGTGGGACCTATCCCTGGGACACTCACTCACTCCAGCGCCATGGCCCCTGATGTGGGACCTATCCCTGGGACACTCAATCTGTCTACCACCACTGTCAGCGCTTGGCGTTAATTGCCACCCAGAGCCACCCAGGGCTGAATTACCTCACACACACCACACCACACCACACACATGTAAACGCTCACACATTCACAAAACATGAATGGTATCTGCGGGTATACATGATACATATACACTGAGTGTACAAAACATTAAGAACACCTGCTCTTCCCATGACATAGACTGACCAGGTGAATCCAGGTGAAAGTTATGATCCCTTATTGATGTCACTTGTTAAATCCACTTCAATCAGTGTAGATGAAGGGAAGGATACAGGTTAAAGAATGATTTTTAAGCCTTGAGACAATTGAGACATGGATTGTGTATGTGCACCTTTGAATGGGGGATGGTAGTAGGTGCCAGGTGCACCGGTTTGTGTCAAGAACTGCAACCCTGCTGGGTTTTTCACGCTCAACAGTTTCCTGTGTGTATGCAAGAATGGTTCACCACCCAAAGGACATCCAGCCAACTTGACACAACTGTGGGAAGCATTGGAGTCAACATGGGCCAGCATCCCTGTGGAACGCTTTCGACACCTTGTAGAGTCCATGCCCTGACGAATTGAGGCTGTTCTGAGGGCAAGATAAAGTGTTCCTAATGTTTTGTACAGTCAGTGTAATGCACAACATTTCTTTCAGAGAGGGTACTAATAGCAACCTGCGAGGAGGATCTGTAGGGGCGGACCCAGGGATACCTGGCTGGGTTATTGGTCGGCGTCTGGGGAAAACAATAGCCTTTCCTTATGGCTGTCTGGCCCAGAGCCAGCACAGTTCCTAATGGAGGATTCAACACTCACCTTGACCCTGACAGCAGTCTGCTCTAATAGCTTGTATCTGGCTCATACTCTCTCTGGTGTTTAGGACAGCAACAAAAACATGTCCAATCCAGGCAGTTCTTTAATAAGAAAAAATTATTTGGTGGGTGCTTGTATTTGAAATATTTCACACATGTATGAATTGGAAATGGGTGTTTTTGCATATTCCAACTCCCCCTGAGACACCTTCAGAGAGTGGGGTCACAGCCAGCCATTGTGAAGGCACATTAACATATGTTATTTTCACCTTGTCACTGCAGGGATCCAAACTAGCGACCTTAACAGTTACTGTCCCAACGCTCTAACCACTAGGCTACCTGCTGTATCTAGGCTTGTACTCTGCTGCATAGGGCAGCAACAAAGGATCTCTACTCCTGGCAGACAGGCAGTTTTATCCACAGAGAGATCAGTGTTGGCCCAGTCAAGTGTTTTTCCCACTTGAACTTGATCCCCCTTTTTAGGGAATCATCATCTCTCTTGTTATGGATGGGGACAAAAAGGGTGTTGTCGTTGGTAACCTCTTTTTTTCTTCTTTCCTTGTTTATATTCAGGGGGTGTTCCAGAAAAAACATACGCCATCCTTCCTCGTCACCCAGTCCTCTCCTCCTCCACCTTTCTCTCATCACTCCCTTTCTCCCATCTTGTCTACTCCCATACTGAACCATCCATCTCTTTCTCCCCTTTCCTCCTCCCATTCTCCATCCCCACATCCACCTCTGAACTGCTGTTATCTGTGTCTCTACCTTCCTTCAGTCTTCAACCTTCCTTTCTTCTTTTTGGGGTTCACCCCCCTTCAATAATTTCCCTGCTTCTCTCTCTTCACTCTCTTTCCCGTCCTCTTCCCTCTTTCCCTCCCTTCCTCTCTCCATCCGACCTCTCTCGGCCTCTGGTAGAGGTCACCATGTGGGCCAACTACATTGTCCAGCCAGAGGAGGATGGCCGTATGGGGGTGGTAGGAGCTGGGGCCCATGGGGGCCTGGCCGGCCTGGCAGGGGTGAAGGGAGGGGGGCGTGCTACGAGGCGGACCCCTAGGATGAGTGACAGCCAGGAGGGGAAGATCAAGCTGGCGTTCTTTGTGGCCATTGTGGGTGTGACCCTGACAGTGCTGGGGGTGGGAACAGAGTTCTGGGTGGAGCTGGCCACGCCCAAGACCTGGAGTAACAACCAGACGTGTCAGACAGCCCACTACGGCCTGTGGAAGGGGTGTACCCGCACCCTGTGGGTGGACGACATCGACCCCGAGAGAGAGAGCTGCGGCCCCGCCGATCTGCCCGGAGGTGAGGAACCTGTCTGTCTGTCTGTCTGTCTGTTGCATTAGGGCAGGCCATGAGTTTTGGGGACAGGTTAGTTCATATCCTTAGTCTCATTTTGATGACAACACTGTAAAAATGGGTTCTGACTAGAGGGAGTAAAGCTACGACCGGAAGGGATTATTTCAGAGCAGGTTAGGAGAATTTGCGCAGCAGGTTAGGATAATTAATGTGGCAGGTTAGGAGACTTAGGTTAAGGTTAGGAAAAGGGTTAGGGTGAGCTAAAATGCTCTCCTAACCTGTAACGAAAAGCCTCTTCCGGTCATAGCTGGACTCCCTCAAATCACAACCGCAGAGATGGAGGTAACGATGGAGGTAACTGGGGCACTGATTTCATGACCAACCCCTGATTCCACTGCAGTGCTGTGTGTGTTAGTTAGGGCTTCCTCCCCTTCCTCTGTAATGATCTGTAAACATAGGATAGGTTGAAGCAATGTGTTGGATGTCTCCCAGGAATTTGCATCAATGTAGCATCAATATGTGGGTGTGTGTATGCATGTGTACATTGTATGTATGCGTGTGCGTGCCCTTTGTCTGTGTGTGCGTGAGCGTGCTTATGCAAACGTGTGTGACTAGGAGGCGTGTATGCCAGCTTTGCTGCGTGTGTATCTGGGTCATCCTACAGATAATGTTCAAATTGAGTCCTTAAAGGAATACTGCTTTGAAATGGAGCCAGTCTGAATTTGACAAATCTGAATGTGGCTACTGGTCTGTCTGTTAGTTATCTAGCTATAGGCATCAGATTTTTATAATCGTTGGTGAGTCAGAAAAGGATGTTTCCAGTATCCTTGTAAAGATCCAAACTTTCAGTGTGTTTATATAAGACAGACGCTTCCCTTTTACTGCATGATGGAGCTTCGTCTTTCGGGATACTTCAATGGATTATTACTATTTAATTTCAATTTCTTTCAGTTTTAGAATTTCCCTTTATTGAACGATCAGTCTAAAATATATTTTAATTGCAGGTATTCTTCATCATAGTGTTTTTTTCATAAAATCTTCTCTATAAAAAAACAAAAAATATTTTTTTACATTTCAGGAAAATAAAGCTAATAAACCTTGATTTTCAGCCACTTCCTCCATCCTGTACTGTTACGTTCCTCCATGTAAGTCTGTTATCTGTGTAATGACCCGTTTCTGTCTGTAGGGATTGTCCAGTGGTGGATGATTGCAGGTATTTAAGCACTTGTCCCACAGAGGGGGCCAGACAGGGCCTACGGTAGGATGAGGTAGCCATCTCCTGTATTCGTGCTTTATCTGTCAGAATAGTCTGATATTCGGCCAAATCAAATGTATTTATATAGCCCTTCTTACATCAGCTGATATATCAAAGTGCTGTACAGAAACCCCAAACAGCAAGCAATGCAGGTGTAGAAGCACGGTGGCTAGGAAAAACTCCCTAGAAAGGTCAAAAAGAAAGGAAGAAACCTAGAGAGGAACCAGGCTGTGGGGTGGCCAGTCCTCTTCTGTCTGTGCCGGGTGGAGATTATAACAGAACATGGCCAAGATGTTCAAATGTTCATAAATGACCAGCATGGTTAAACAATAATAATCACAGTAGTTGTCGAGGGTGCAGCAAGTCAGCACCTCAGGAGTAAATTTCAGTTGGCTTTTCATAGCCAATCATTGAGAGTATCTCTACCGCTCCTGCTGTCACTAGAGAGTTGAAAACAGAAGGTCTGGGACAGGTAGCACGTCCGGTGAACAGGTCAGGGTTCCATAGCCACAGGCAGAACAGTTGAAACTGGAGCAGCAGCACGGCCAGGTGGACTGGGGACAGCAAGGAGTCATCATGCCAGGTAGTCCTGGGGCATGGTCCTAGGTCTCAGGTCCTCCGAGAGAGAGAAAGAAAGAGAGAATTAGAGAGAGCATATTTAAATTCACACAGGACACCAGATAAGACAGGAGAAATACTCCAGATATAACAGACTGACCCTAGCCCCCCGACACATAAACTGCAGCATAAATACTGGAGGCTGAGACAGGAGGGGTCAGGAGACACTGTGGCCCCATCCGATGATACGCCCGGACAGGGCCAAACAGGAAGGATATAACCCCACCCACTTTGCCAAAGCACATCCCCCACACCACTAGAGGGATATCTTCAACCACCAACTTACCATCCTGAGACAAGGCAGAGTATAGCCCACAAAGATCTCCACCACGGCACAACCCAGGCTAGGAGTGGTTGGCTTTGATACACTAGCAATGATGTTTGTATTGTTTTTAATAGGATGTATATATATTTGACATTGTATAAATATAAAATAGCTTTATTTCATTTTGTAGTCTTGATTTAGCTTGTTCTATTAGGATGGATGAATCCTATGAATGTTCATATCTATTACAATGTAGATTACACGCTATATCCATCTGGTGCATTGTTTATCAGCCTCCGGTATTTTAGAGGGCTGATTCACCTTGGATGTCTAGTCGATAAACATCTATGTCTGACTCACCTTGTGTGTCTTGTCTAGCAGATAAACATCTGTGTTTACGATGACGGTCTGTGTGTTGGAGTCGAGTCTGTATCTATTCTGACACTTCCTTGTCTCCGTGCGTCAAAACACTGTTGGCCCACAGCGCCTGACAGACAGGCTCTGCTGTGTGTGTGTGGACTTCTCATGTTTGGAGAAAAAGAACTGTTTCTCCATCTGTGCGTCTCTATTTCACATTCATGTTTACATGCCCCTGGCGCCTGTCCCTGGGAAACAACATCACAGTCATTCTCTGTCACTGTCTGTCAGTGCCAGACTAACTAATACATCATACAACACTCACTGCTACTGTACATTACCATAACCTCTGACTAACTGACTAAGCCACTCAGGTGGACAGGAGTGCAGAAGGACAGGTGGACCGGTGGACAGGAGGGCAGGTGGACAGTTAGACAGGTGGAGAGCTTGAGAGGTAGATCTCACTATAAATCTGTGGTCATAATATACACTTTTCCTGTAATGCACCAGTGTTGCAGACAGAATAGCGTTAAGGTTGATAGGAGAGTCTGCTGTATGTGTTTGTACTTGTGTGTTTGATTTTACTATCCTTGTGGTGACCAGAAGTCAAACAGCCTAAAATAACCTTTTTCCTTAAGGTTTAGGGGTAGGGTTTGGGGTTAAGGTTAGGGAAAATAGGATTTTGAATGGGAATCAGTTGTTTGGTCCCCACAAGGATAGTAAAACAAACATGTGTGTGTGGCTGTGTGTTTGTGGGTCCCTCTGTGTCTCTGACCACACAGAGTATGCAGGGGTGACTACCAGACAGGGGGATCGAGGAAGAACAGCAGAGGATGAGAGAAAAATATATTTATCTATCTCTACATAAAGAGAGAGAGGAAGAGCAGCAGAGGATGAGATAATATATTTATGTTTAAGGAGGGAGAGAGGAAGAGCAGCAGAGGATGAGCTAATATATTTATATAAAGGAGGGAGAGAGGAAGAGCAGCAGAGGATGAGATAATATATTTATATATAAGGAGGGAGAGAGGAAGAGCAGCAGAGGATGAGCTAATATATTTATATATAAGGAGGGAGAGAGGAAGAGCAGCAGAGGATGAGATAATATATTTATATAAAGGAGGGAGAGAGGAAGAGCAGCAGAGGATGAGATAATATATTTATATATAAGGAGGGAGAGAGGAAGAGCAGCAGAGGATGAGAGAATATATTTATATATAAGGAGGGAGAGAGGAAGAGCAGCAGAGGATGAGCTAATATATTTATATAAAGGAGGGAGAGAGGAAGAGCAGCAGAGGATGAGATAATATATTTATATAAAGGAGGGAGAGAGGAAGAGCAGCAGAGGATGAGATAATATATTTATATATAAGGAGGGAGAGAGGAAGAGCAGCAGAGGATGAGATAATATATTTATATAAAGGAGGGAGAGAGGAAGAGCAGCAGAGGATGAGATAATATATTTATATATAAGGAGGGAGAGAGGAAGAGCAGCAGAGGATGAGATAATATATTTATATAAAGGAGGGAGAGAGGAAGAGCAGCAGAGGATGAGATAATATATTTATATAAAGGAGGGAGAGAGGAAGAGCAGCAGAGGATGAGATAATATATTTATATATAAGGAGGGAGAGAGGAAGAGCAGCAGAGGACGAGATAATATATTTATATAAAGGAGGGAGAGAGGAAGAGCAGCAGAGGATGAGAGAATATACACTGCTCAAAAAAATAAAGGGAACACTAAAATAACACATCCTAGATCTGAATGAATGAAATATTCTTATTAAATACTTTTTTCTTTACATAGTTGAATGTGCTGACAACAAAATCACACACAAATTATCAGTGGAAATCAAATGTATCAATCCATGGAGGTCTGGATTTAGAGTCACACTCAAAATTAAAGTGGAAAACCACACTACAGGCTGATCCAACTTTGATGTAATGTCCTTAAAACAAGTCAAAGTGAGAAAATAAGTATTTGGTCAATAACAAAAGTTTATTTCAATACTTTGTTATATACCCTTTGTTGGCAATGACAGAGGTCAAATGTTTTCTGTAAGTCTTCACAAGGTTTTCACACACTGTTGCTGGTATTTTGGCCTATTCCTCCATGCAGATCTCCTCTAGAGCAGTGATGTTTTGGGGCTGTTGCTGGGCAACACGGACTTTCAACTCCCTCCAAAGATTTTCTATGGGGTTGAGATCTGGAGACTGGCTGGGCCACTCCAGGACCTTGAAATGCTTCTTACGAAGCCACTCCTTCGTTGCCCGGGCGGTGTGTTTGGGATCATTGTCATGCTGAAAGACCCAGCCACGTTTCATCTTCAATGCCTTTGCTGATGGAAGGTTTTCACTCAAAATCTCATGATACATGGCCCCATTCATTCTTTCCTTTACACGGATCAGTCGTCCTGGTCCCTTTGCAGAAAAACAGCCCAAAAGCATGATGTTTCCACCCCCATGCTTCACAATTGAGTTTTTACCAAAAAGTTATATTTTGATTTCATCTGACCATATGACATTCTCCCAATCTTCTTCTGGATCATCCAAATGCTCTCTAGCAAACTTAAGACGGGCCTGGACATGTACCGGCTTAAGCAGGGGGACACGTCTGGCACTGCAGGATTTGAGTCTCTGGCGGCGTAGTGTGTTACTGATGGTAGTCTTTGTTACTTTGGTCCCAGCTCTCTGCAGGTCATTCACTAGGTCCCCCCGTGTGGTTCTGGGATTTTTGCTCACCGTTCTTGTGATCATTTTGACCCCACGGGATGAGGTCTTGCGTGGAGCCCAGATCGAGGGAGATTATCAGTGGTCTTGTATGTCTTCCATTTCCTAATAATTGCTCCCACAGTTGATTACCTATTGCAGATTCAGTCTTCCCAGCCTGGTGCAGGTCTACAATTTTGTTTCTGGTGTCCTTTGACAGCTCTTTGGTCTTGGCCATAGTGGAGTTTGGAGTGTGACTGTTTGAGGTTGTGGACAGGTGTCTTTTATACTGATGACAAGTTCAAACAGGTGCCATTAATACAGGGAACGAGTGGAGGACAGAGGAGCCTCTTAAAGAAGAAGTTACAGGTCTGTGACAGGTCTTGCTTGTTTGTAGGTGACCAAATACTTATTTTCCACCATAATTTGCAAATAAATTCATTAAAAATCGTACAATGTGATTTTCTGGATTTTTTTTCTCCTAATTTTGTCTGTCATAGTTGAAGTGTACCTATGATTAAAATTACAGGCATCTCATCTTTTTAAGTGGGAGAACTTGCACAATTGGTGTCTGACTAAATACTTTTTTGCCCCACTGTAAATATATAAAGGCAGAGAGAGGAAGAGTGTCTGTCTAATGCAGTATTAACCAAGCCCCTGTAATCTTCTCTTTTCCTTCCTTCATCTCGTTCACCTCCCTCTCATCTGTCTCCCTCTTTCTCTTTGTCCTCACCCCTCCCTCCATCTGCCCACTCTATCACTCCCTATCTCTCCTTCCCCCTCTTTCTCATGCTCTCTGCGTTCTCTCTCTCTCTCCTTCTGTCTCTTCCTCCTTACAAATGTCTTGCTTTCTCTCCCCCCTCCACCTGCCCCTCTTTCTATCTCTCCGTCTCCCTCTCTTCCATCACCCCTCTCTCTCTCCTTCTCTCTCGTGGCACCATATGTGCTGTGGATGTGCTGTGGATGTGCTGTGAATATGGGACTGTGTAGAGCAGTGAGCAGTGTTTCTCTTGGTGCTCCCACGACACAACAGATAAAATGTGTCTTCATGTCCAGGAGGACAGAGGGGATGGATGCACAGGGACCAGCAATATACTGTGTGTGTGTGATTTTCCCTCTCTGTTTCTCTTCTCAGAATCCAACTGCACTTACTTCAAATTCTTCACCAATGGACACAACGCAGTCATATTTAAGAAGACGACCCACAAGAGTAAGTCAGCATCTTAAGTCTCGCTTCCGCTTCCTCTCTCCCCTTCCTTCTCTCCCTCTTCCTCTCTCCCTCTCACCTTCTCTCTATCTCACCTTCTCTCCCTCTTCCTCTCTCCCCCTCCTTCTCTCCCTCTTTCTCTCTCCCCCTCCTTCTCTCCCTCTTCCTCTCTCCCTCTCACCTTCTCTCTCCTTCTCTCCCCCTCCTTCTCTCCCTCTCACCTTCTCTCTCTTTCTCACAGTGCTGTATTTATCTCCTGTGATGCCACTCTCAGATGCACAATGCTCACTGAGGTGTAACTCTGCCCTCCCTCCCTCATTCTCCCCTGTCTTCCTCTCCAACACCTCTTCACTCTTTCTCTAACCACTTCTCCCTCTATTCACTTCCTCTCCATTCCCTCTCTCCTCCTCCTCTCATTCTGTCTCCCCCTCTCTCTTCCCCCTCCCCTCTCTCTCCCAGACCTGAACATAGCGGCTGCTATCCTAGCAATGATAGCTCTGTCTATGATGGTGATGGGAGCAATCTGTATCACCATGTCCCTCAGTAAAGGAGTGCCCTTCTTCCTCAAGCCCGCCTCCTTCTGCTTCATCCTATCAGGTAAGGGGAAATAGACTACAAAGAGAGCAGTCACTATTCTGGGTGTAGACTTAGACCTCCCTGTAGGGAAATAAACAATCATGTAATCATGTAAAATGTACATTAAACATTAAACTCACAAAAGTTCCAAAATAATACAAATATTTCAAATGTCATATTATGTCCAGAAACAGTGTTGTAATGATGCGCAAAGTACAACATGGAAAATTAATACACATAAATCTAGGTTGTATTTACAATTGTGTTTGTTCTTCACTGGTTGCCCTTTGCTTGTGGCAACAGTTCACAAATAGTGCTGCTGTGATGGCACACTGTTGTATTTTACGCAATAGATATGGGAGTTTATCAAAATTGGATTTGTTTTTCGAATTATTTGTGGGTCTGTGTAATCTGAGGGAAACATGTGTCTCTAATATTGTCATACATTTGGCAGGAGGTTAGGAAGTGCAGCTCAGTTTCCACCTCATTTTCGGGGCAGTGTGCACATAGCCTGCCTTCTCTTCAGAGCCAGGTCTGCCTGCGGCTCCCTCTCTCAATAGCAAGGCTATGCTCACTGAGTCTGTACACAGTCAAAGATTTCCTTAATTTGGGTCAGTCACAGTGGTCTGTGTACTCTCTGTTTAGTGCCAAATAGCATTCCAGTTTGCTGTTTTTTTGTAAATTTTTTCCAATGTGTCAAGTAATTATCTTTTTGTTTTATCATGATTTGGTTGGGGACAGAAGCACCAGATCATCAGCAAACAGTAGACATTTGACTTCAGATTCTAGTAGGGTGATGCCGGGTGCTGCAGACTGTTCTAGTGCCCTCACCAATTCGTTGATATATATATGTATACAGTGGGGAGAACAAGTATTTGATACACTACCGATTTTGCAGGTTTTCCTACTTACAAAGCATGTAGAGGCCTGTAATGTTTATCATAGGTACTCTTCAACTGTGAGAGACGGAATCTAAAACAAAAATCCAGAAAATCACATTGTATGATTTTTAAGTAATTATTTTGCATTTTATTGCATGACATAAGTATTTGATCACCTACCAACCAGTAGGAATTCCGGCTCTCACAGACTTGTTAGTTTTTTATTTAAAAAGCTGTTCTCCACTCATTACCTGTATTAACTGCACCTGTTTGAACTCGTTACCTGTACAAAAGACACCTGTCCACACACTCAATCAACCTCTCCACAATGGCCAAGACCAGAGAGCTGTGTAAGGACATCAGGGATAAAATTGTAGACCTGCACAAGGCTGGGATGGGCTACAGGACAATAGGCAAGCAGCTTGGTGAGAAGGCAACAACTGTTGCCGCAATTGTTAGAAAATGGGAGAAGTTCAAGATGACGGTCAATCACCTTCGGTCTGGGGCTCCATGCAAGGTCTCACCTCGTGGGGCATCAATCAGGAAGGTGAGGGATCAGTCCAGAACTACACAGCAGGACCTGGTCAATGACCTGAAGAGAGCTGGGACCACAGTCTCAAAGAAAACCATTAGTAACACACTACGCCGTCATTGATTAAAATCCTGCAGCACACGCAAGGTTCCCCTGCTCAAGCCAGCGCATGTCCAGGCCCGTCTGAAGTTTGCCAATGACCATCTGGATGATCCAGAGGAGGAATGGGAGAAGGTCATGTGGTCTGATGAGAAAAAAAATAGAGCTTTTTGGTCTAAACTCCACTCGCCGTGTTTGGAGGAAGAAGAAGGATTAGTACAACCCAAGAACACCATCCCAACCGTGAAGCATGGAGGTGGAAACATAATTCTTTGGGGATGCTGTTCTGCAAAGGGGACAGGACGACTGCACCGTATTGAGGGGAGGATGGATGGGGCCATGTATTGCGAGATCTTGGCCAACAACCTCCTTCCCTCAGTAAGAGCATTTTCCTGCATGACAACGACCCGAAACACACAGCCAAGGCAACTAAGGAGTGGCTCCATAAGAAGCATCTCAAGGTCCTGGTGTGGCCTAGCCAGTCTCCAGACCTGAACCCAATAGAAAATCTTTGGAGGGAGCTGAAAGTCCGTATTGCCCAGCGACAGCCCCGAAACCTGAAGGATCTGGAGAAGGTCTGTATGGAGGAGTGGGCCAAAATCCCTGCTGCAGTGTGTGCAAACCTGGTCAAGAACTACAGGAAACGTATGATCTCTGTAATTGCAAACAAAGGTTTCTGTACCAAATATTAAGTTCTGCTTTTCTATTGTATCAAATACTTATGTCATGCAATAAAATGCTAATTAATTACTTAATAATCATACAAAATTATTTTCTGGATTTCTTTTGTTGATTCCGTCTCTCACAGTTGAAGTGTACCTATGATAAAAAGTACAGACCTCTACATGCTTTGTAAGTAGGAAAACCTGCAAAATCAGCAGTGCAGTTCTCCCCACTGTGTATATATATATATATATATATATATATATATATATATATATATATATATTAGAAAAAATATATATATATGTATGTTGAAGAGGGTGGGGCTTAAGCTGCATCCCTGTCTCACCCCACGGCCCTGTGGAAAGAAATTTGTGTTTTCTGCCTCATACTTTTTTGTGTACATGGATTTTATAACATTGTATGCTTTTCCCTCAACACCACTTTCCATCAATTTGTATAGCTCTCTCTCCCCTCATACCTACTCTCCGTCTCACCTTCCTACTCCTTCTCCCCCTCTCCCTCCCTCTACATCCATTCCCCATCCCCACTTCCTCCCTCCCTCCCTCTCTCCCACAGGTCTACTGGTCCTGCTGTCTATACTGGTGTTTCACCAGTCAGTGCTGGCCCTGTTGTCATCTGACCACTCCATACCGCTCCACCACGAGCTCTCCTGGTCCGTGACCTGTGTGGGCTTCGCTGGGGCCATCCTCATCATGGGGGGGATCCTTTTCCTGATCCTCTCCCTCCCCTATAGCTCCTGGGAGAAATGTCTGCCTCAATGCAACAGCAGCACTACCTAGCACAATGGAGGCCCAAAAGAGGCCCAAAAGCACATAACTGGGGGAAAAATGGGGGAAAAATGTTTAGTTTTATATCAAGATTGTAATCAAACTCCAGTCCTCGAGGGAAGCACTGTCTACTGGCTTTAGTTGTCAATTATAAATCAGACACTGATCAGAACAACTACAACCAGTAGACACTGATGCCACCCAGGAGTTGAGTTGGAGACCCCTGTTTATATTGTCAGTCTGCTGGCTTTAGTTGTCAGGTATAAATCAGACACTGATCAGAACAACTACAACCAGTAGACACTGATGCCACCCAGGAGTTGAGTTGGAGACCCCTGTTTATATTGTCAGTTATATTGTCAAACTAGACTGAAAGACTGACTAACTTGTAGGTCGACACAGTGTTTACTTAATGCAATAACAATGATGCTCACTAACTGTGCCTAGAACTCTACAAGTCTGCCCTAAAGCCTGCGACCTTACCAGAAAACACTATGTAGACCACAACTTCCCCACTTTTTGGCATCATGACCAACCTATATCTTTTAGAAGTTTCTGATGGCCTACCAAAGAACAAGCAATGTTTCTAAGCAGAACCCGGTCTTTACCAGGGGGGTAATGCTGGGTTAAACAAAACCAAAGCATGGATTGATGTCTTAACATGTCCATTGACTGCTAACAGGGTAAGGAAACCAATATGTCATTTAGTTATTGATCTAGTTCTTTAAACACAACGCCAACCACACTGTAGTTGTAGATAAAGACCCAGCAGGGTGTAGCATCCTGTCTGTACTATGAACTGTGTACTAACCATTACTTATTGATAGTGTTACTTAGCCAATTAAATCACATGGGGGAGGGGCTGCTATGGGTAGGTCACTACCGTTGCTAAGGGAGGAGATACTTTATTGTTTCCAGGAAGTGGCACAGCCATCCCTGCTACATGAAACGCCTTGCAGGTTGTCACTATTAATCTATTATGAATGATTATGACGCCTTACACTTAATACCTAGAAATAATATATTCTCTATTTATTATCTACACATTGTCCACATGAATGAATGCTGTTTTTAAGTAAGAATGTGTGAATGATTTAATGTATGTATGGAAATATTGTATAGACTCACTTTACAAGCACAGCTCTGTATATAAAATATGTGTTTGTATTTTATTTATACCTGCACACTGTAGCCTTTTGTTCAAGCTTAGGGGGGTGTTTTTAGTTTTTAGCTTATTCAAACCCTTTTTTTCATCATGTGTTTTATTTGTCTTAATAAAGCCCACCTTGTCTTTCTCTACCTACATGTTTGTTTGGGGAAAACCACATTGTGCCTAAATGGTCCTATGATCATATGTATGTCTCACTGGGTTTGCTTTTGAAATAAATAGATTTGACATAAGAAACGCTCTCATACTTTGTCTTGTCTACGAGTCCTTTTCTCCCTTCTAACTTAAATGCAACCCATTTTTTAACCCTTACCAACAGACGTACCACCCCCCCCCCCCCCCCCCCCCCAACTCTCTCTCTCTAAAATTAGTACATTGCTCATCCCAGTTGCACTGCAGAGGTTGAGAAACCTTATCCATGAATGTAAACTATGTGCCTCACCGCTACCCTCACCCTTACCCCCACATGCACCTGCACCCTCACCTCTCCCAACCCCACTTTCTCTCCTGTCTCTCGGGGAGCTCCCCTTCCCAAGTACCCCACCTCTGTTGCCCTCACCCCATTGGCCCAGAGGTGGAGTAATTTATCAGAAGGGTCCTAGAACCTTCCTCCATGTCGGATCCCTTTCTTTTGGACCCCCTCTACACTAATTGTCCAAGGGAGACCACCAACACACATACACTCTAGCCCTCCAGTGAGCAGAACCTGAAACCAGTGCTGACACATGACACGGTGTTCAGAAAGTATATATAGCTGTTTAATAGTTCTGCACAGCCTCTTTGACGAGAGCAATCGAAGCACTGCTGGCTTGTACCAGGTGTAAGTGAACCTCAGAGTGTGAAATTTGAGATTTTGGCTGACAAATGTAGTATCACCACCTCTTTTCCAGGCTGGATCTCAACCAGTCGTGATTGGGAGTCCCATAGGGCGGCGCACAATTGGCCCAGCGTCGTCTGGGTTTGGCCGGTATAGGCCGGTATAGGCCGTCATTGTAAATAAGAATTTGTTCTTAACTGACTTGCCTAGTTTAATAAATAATACAAAAAATCCTGTTAAAATAAAGTAAATAAAATATTGTGGTCACATTCATTAACAGGATACTGCACTGTATAGTGCAAATACATGTTTTCACACCTTAGGTCTAAAGTTGTGTCAAGTCTCTCTCTGTCTGTCATTCCCGCAAACTCTCGCTTTTTCCCTTTTTTTCTCTCGCTGTCATTCCCTTCATCTCTCTCTCTCTCTCTCTCTCCATCCTGCTATTCAATCTGGTTTCTGAGCTGGTCATGGGTGTACCTCAGCCACGCTCAAGGTCCTAAACGATATCATAACCTCCATCGATAAGAGACAATACTGTGAAGCCGTATTCATAGACCTGGCCAAGGCTTTCGACTCAGGAAATCACCACATTCTTATCGGCAGACTCAACAGCCTTGGTTTCTCAAATGACTGCCTCGCCTGGTTCACCAACTACTTATCAGACAGAGTTCAGTGTGTCAAATCGGATGGCCTGTTGTCTGGACCTCTGGCAGTCTCTATGGGGGTGCCACAGGTTTCTATTCTCGGGTCGACTCTTTTCTCTGTATATATCAATGATGTTGCTCTTGCTGCTGGTGAGTCTCTGCTCCACCTTTACGCAGACGACACTATTCTATATACATCTGGCCCTTCTTTGGACACTGTGTTAACAAACCTCCAAACGAGCTTCAACGCCATACAACTCTCCTTCCGTGGCCTCCAACTGCTCTTAAATGCAAGCAAAACTAAATGCATGCTCTTCAACCGATCGTTACCAGCAACCAGCATCATTACTCTGGACGGTTCTGACAAATAGCGAGGTGTTTGGTTAGAATGTAAACTCTCCTTCCAGACTCACATTAAGCATCTCCAATCCAAAATGTAATCTAGAATTGGTTTCCTATTTTGCAACAAAGCATCCTTCACTCATGCTGCCAAACATACCCTCGTAAAACGGACATTCCTACCGATCCTTGACTTTGGCGATGTAATTTACAAAATATCCTCCAACACCAGCTGTCAGAGCAGCTCACAGATCACTGCACCTGTACATAGTCCATCTCGAAATAGCCCATCCAACTACCTCATCCCCATACTGTTATTTCATTTTTTTGCTCCTTTGCACCCCAGTATCTCTAATTGCACATTGATCTTCTGCACATCTTTCACTCCAGTGTTTAATTGCTAAATTGTAATTATTTCGCCACTATGGCCTATTTATTGCCTTACCTACCTTATCTTACCTCATTTGCACTCACTGTATATAAACTTTTTTTCTGTTGTGTTAACGACTGCATGTTTGTTTATTCCATGTGTAACTCTGTGTTGTTGTTTGTGTCGCACTGCTTTGCTTTATCGTGGCCTGGTCTAGCCTACCTGCTTAAATAAAGGTGAAATAAAAAATAAAAATAAAATTAAATCCCTTGATCATCTCATGATGTCACTCCTTTAAAGAAAAAAAAGAATCAGTCTGTAAATCGGTCTGTTACTGTTTTTTTTTATAAACTTCGTGCAATACAGTGTTTGAGTTTATCACACATTTAGATAAACCATAATAATTTTGTCTAGATATATCTATTCTCAACTACATAGCATTTATGTGGGCAATATGTATACTATCTGTGTGCAGTTTTGTCACATTATTATTTTTTCTCTCAAATGAAATAAAAAAGAAGAAACTAAAATGAAAAAGAATGTGGAAGCGTCAGGTGGTTTCATTTCCTTTCCCCAGTCTGTAATGTAGCGGGGTGTCCAATAGTGTCCATCCCAGTTCTGCCATCACACAATACATGAGGTGCAGGAGAGTGTTTACACGTGTATACATTCTCATCAACATAAACAGAAGGGGTCAAAAGGTCAAAGTTCAAGGGTCACGTGGGAAGCACAGTGAGAGTTTTTCTTTGGGGGTGGGGTTCGGATGTTCGTCTCCATGGCGATTCTGTCATGGGTCATGTGACAGAGGAGAAGACATGCCCAAAACAGCTAGGGCAGGGCAGGGCAGGGCAGGGGGGAGAGGCAGCGCTCCCCATGAGAACTGGGGGGTAGCCTGAACCATACAGAGGATCAAAAACGCATCACCCTCCCCTCCCCTTCCCAAAATACACACATTGTTTTCATACCAGAGGTCCTAAAGAAAGTATCTATAGAGTTTGCAAATATAGGTATGCGTTAATTACAATGTACATGTTTCATTTCAAAAGTTCTCTATAGCATATTTTAACCCCCCACCTCCATCCCCACATTTATTTAATTGACATTTTTCATTGTCAATTTCATTTTAATAATGGATGGATAGCATGTCTGTTGTGTCTGTTCTAAAGAATAATTTTGGGTCTCTCGCTTGTAGAAAATAATGAATAAATGTTTCTCTTCTTTTCTCCAGGTGACACGTTTCACCTGTTTTCTCTGTACAAATATATCAGTTTCTCTTTTTCTCTCCTCAAGACAGAGGTTTCTGTTAATGCCCAGAAAACAAACATCTTCAACACGACTACAGCTACGACTACTGCTAACATTGATTAGAATGGAACTCAGACTAACATAGGCCCATAGAAAACAGACTCAGAATAACACTGAAGTTGCTCAGTTGCCTCAGTCACTCACTTATTGTAGCCTTCAGTTACAATATTGGAAGACAATGTACAGTATTCACACAACTTAACTGTGTGTTAGAACCAAGGGGTAGAAAATCCAAATAGAGGTAAAAATAAATTAACTGCACTCCACCAACGAACAAGTTGTAATAATAGTAATAATAATACATGATATATTATTATTATTATTAGATAATAATTAAATCATATAAATCATAATACACACTCGTCTTCTCATACGTTGTAGACACTCATGCTTGACACCAATGACACAGTTACACAGCCCACTGATCATACCAGCGTGTCTGTGTTTAAGAAATTCACAGTAAACGTCGTCAGGATCCAAAATCAGAGTGAAAATTATACAAATCATATCATCATTCTAAAACGATAGCATTGCAAACAGAGCTAGCTCGTAATAACGCTAATAATAATCACAACAACAATTGATGTCAAATAGGATCTTGTTAAATCAGAGTTAGTATTGCACTAAAGAAAGTGGATTGTTTAAAATAGTAGCCCAAGGTTCATCGCGTTGGATCATTAACAAAATAAATCATTTCTAGTGCGTTCAAATAGTAAAATAGTTTTGTTGTTAAAGTTCATTATTGTTGTAACTATTACTTGTTTCCTTTTGTTTCTCAGTGAGATACTGTAGACTAATTATAACAGTGAAAAAGATTCTCTCTCTCCTCTCCATTCCTTTATCTCAATACCCTTTAATACTCCTTCATCCCAATCCCCTCCTCTATATCTCAATACCCTTTAATACTCCTTTATCCCAATCCCCTCCTCTATATCTCTCTCTCTCTTCCTTCCCTGTCCCCCCCCCCCCCCTCCTCTCTACACGGGTGTTGTCTTCCTGTTGAGCGTATTGGAGATGCTCTCTCTCTCTTCCTTCCCTGTTCCCTCCCTCCCCCCCTCCTCTCTACACGGGTGTTGTCTTCCTGTTGAGCGTATTGGAGTTGCTCTCTCTCTCTTCCTTCCCTGTCCCCCCCCCCCTCCTCTCTACACGGGTGTTGTCTTCCTGTTGAGCGTATTGGAGTTGCTCTCTCTCTCTTCCTTCCCTGTTCCCTCCCTCTCTCTCCCCCCCTCCTCTCTACACGGGTGTTGTCTTCCTGTTGAGCGTATTGGAGTTGCTCTCTCTCTCTTCCTTCCCTGTCCCCCCCCCCCTCCTCTCTACACGGGTGTTGTCTTCCTGTTGAGCGTATTGGAGTTGCTCTCTCTATCTCCCTTTAGCCTGTCCAGCGTTCCCATCCCTCGTTCTCTCTCCACCGTGGACGAGGAGAAGGGTGGGGGCCCCGAGCCCACCGAGTTGCCCATGGGTGCGTTGGAGTTGGAGGAATTCTGGGACAGCGAGGGGTTGTGAGACTTCAGAGAGGGCAGTGTGCCGCTCATCATCACACCCCCTCCTCCCCCTCCTCCCCCGTCCTTGGGGAAGCAGTTGTGGAGCTGGTAGAGGGTGGCGCGGTCCACGGTGCCGTACATGGGGGGCAGGCCAGCCAGCTTGGGGTCACGGGACAGAGTGTAGAGGGAGATGTCGCCCCCCGCCAGGGTGGTGTGGGAGCGAGAGTGAGGGTTGGGCAGCGTGGCCACAGACATGGGCCCCTGGGAGAGCATGGCCGAGGGGGGCAGGCCAAAGTTCTTCCCCCCGCCTCCCCCCACCGGCGAGGGGTCTCGGGAGCGTGAGGGGTCAGTAGAGCGGGAGGAGGAGCGGGAGCGACGGCGGAAGCGGTAGCTGGGTAGGCGGAGCATGGCGTGCGTGGTCCCCTTGAAGATGTCAGTGCGTGAGCGGCAGCGAAGCTCCTTGTTCTTTTCGATGTAGATGTTGACGGCCAGAACGCCCACCATCTCAGCCATGATGAAGGACAGGCCTCCGAAGTAGAAGGACCAGCCGTAGCTGTACTGCCACTTCTTGTCCTCGTCCTTCTTAGGGGAGATGTCTCCCAGCGCTGCAGAGATGTACACGATCACACCGATGATGTTGCTCAGACCTGGGGGAGACAGGGGATAGATGAGGATATACAAACACATGCACACACACACAGACACAAATATATAAGGATATATATACACACACAGATGAGGATATATACACACATACACACACACACAGACACACACACACACAGACACACACACACGCACACTCTCTCTCTCTCTCTCTGTCATGTTATCCAGAGCAGGAGAGCAAGAGGAAAGACATGACTTTACATCAACAGAACATAAACGTATGTATACATACTAAGAGACTTAGATAGACACTTAAAGACACAGAGATAATCACAGACACATACAGTGCCTTGCGAAAGTATTTGGCCCCCTTGAACTTTGCGACCTTTTGCCACATTTCAGGCTTCAAACATAAAGATATAAAACTGTATTTTTTTGTGAAGAATCAACAACAAGTGGGACACAATCATGAAGTGGAACGACATTTATTGGATATTTCAAACTTTTTTAACAAATCAAAAACTGAAAAATTGGGCGTGCAAAATTATTCAGCCCCTTTACTTTCAGTGCAGCAAACTCTCTCCAGAAGTTCAGTGAGGATCTCTGAATGATCCATTGTTGACCTAAATGACTAATGATGATAAATACAATCCACCTGTGTGTAATCAAGTCTCCGTATAAATGCACCTGCACTGTGATAGTCTCAGAGGTCCGTTAAAAGCGCAGAGAGCATCATGAAGAACAAGGAACACACCAGGCAGGTCCGAGATACTGTTGTGAAGAAGTTTAAAGCCGGATTTGGATACAAAAAGATTTCCCAAGCTTTAAACATCCCAAGGAGCACTGTGCAAGCGATAATATTGAAATGGAAGGAGTATCAGACCACTGCAAATCTACCAAGACCTGGCCGTCCCTCTAAACTTTCAGCTCATACAAGGAGAAGACTGATCAGAGATGCAGCCAAGAGGCCCATGATCACTCTGGATGAACTGCAGAGATCTACAGCTGAGGTGGGAGACTCTGTCCATAGGACCAAACATGTGGAAGAAGGTGCTCTGGTCAGATGAAACCAAAATTGAACTTTTTGGCAACAATGCAAAACGTTATGTTTGGCGTAAAAGCAACACAGCTGAACACACCATCCCCACTGTCAAACATGGTGGTGGCAGCATCATGGTTTGGGCCTGCTTTTCTTCAGCAGGGACAGTGAAGATGGTTAAAATTGATGGGAAGATGGATGGAGCCAAATACAGGACCATTCTGGAAGAAAACCTGATGGAGTCTGCAAAAGACCTGAGACTGCGACAGAGATTTGTCTTCCAACAAGACGATGATCCAAAACATAAAGCAAAATCTACAATGGAATGGTTCAAAAATAAACATATCCAGGTGTTAGAATGGCCAAGTCAAAGTCCAGACCTGAATCCAATCGAGAATCTGTGGAAAGAACTGAAAACTGCTGTTCACAAATGCTCTCCATCCAACCTCACTGAGCTCGAGCTGTTTTGCAAGGAGGAATGGGAAAAAATGTCAGTCTCTCGATGTGCAAAACTGATAGAGACATACCCCAAGCGACTTACAGCTGTAATCGCAGTAAAAGGTGGCGCTACAAAGTATTAACTTAAGGGGGCTGAATAATTTTGCACGCCCAATTTTTCAGTTTTTGATTTGTTAAAAAAGTTTGAAATATCCAATAAATGTCGTTCCACTTCATGATTGTGTCCCACTTGTTGTTGATTCTTCACAAAAAAATACAGTTTTATATCTTTATGTTTGAAGCCTGAAATGTGGCAAAAGGTCGCAAAGTTCAAGGGGGCCGAATACTTTCGCAAGGCACTGTACACAGACACACAGACAGGTCTGACAGGAGTTAGTTAGTGCACCTGCAGCCACAAAGAGAATGCCTGCTCCCAGGACGATGTTCCTCTTGTGCTTATAGAAGCGACTGAGACCGATACACACCCCTCCCATCAACAGCAGGATAGCACTGAGGATAGGGAAGATGTTGGAAGCCCTGACCATACCTACAGAGAGAGAGGGACAGAACAGTGACGGGACAGTGACGGGGAGAGCGAGGGGAAGTGAGAGAGAACAAGTGAGAGAGAAGAAGAGAGAGAGGGGAAGTGGGTGATTAAGAGAGAGGGAGGGGAAGTGAGAGAGAAGTAGAGAGAAGAAGAGAGAGAAGAAGAGAGAGAGAGGGGAAGTGGGTGATAAAGAGAGAGGGAGGGGAAGTGAGAGAGAAGTAGAGAGAAGAAGAGAGAGAAGAAGAGAGAGAGAGAGGAAGTGAGAGAGAAGTAGAGAGACGAAGAGAGAGAAGAAGAAGAGAGAGAGGGGAAGTGGGTGATAGAGAGAGAAGAGGGGAAAGAGAAAAGGTCAAAGTAGCAGATAGAATCAGAGGGAGAGGATGATAAATAAACAGCTGTATTCTGCTGTGAGCAAATTAATTACCATGTGGCCAAGCTAGTGAGTGTTTAATTGTATCAGCTCATTCCCAAGAGGCATCAACTCTGATACCCCCCAGGACGGAACACACACACACACACACACACACACACACACACACACACACACACACACACACACACACACACACACACACACACACACACACACACACACACACACACATACACACACACACACACACACACACACACACACACACACACACACACACACACACACACACACACATACACACACACACACACACACACAACTCTCATCTAGGACATAGGCCAGAGGACAGAAATGCCAAAGTAAATGCCAGCCAAATGCCGAGGCTACATAGTGAACAGTACACAGTCTTCTCCTGCTGCATTGTGGGGCGGGCACACATAGTGCGGCATGGAACACCCACACAGGTGTGGCCTGGAGGAACACCCGTGAACTAGGGCAGCACATTATCCCTCAACTTCATACAAACACTAACATGTTTAATTCAAACACAGCTTATTTTCTCCCGGTCTTCAGGAGTGAGATCTAACTACTCTATGTGGTCTAAGGCTTCTGTAAAAAGTGGTTTACAGTGGTGGATGAGTTACGGCTGTGTATCAGTTATGGGGAACTCCCGTCCTGGGGGTGGCGTCAGTGTGTGCAGGGTTTTGTTCCAGTCCTGCCCAACACACCTGATTCAAATGATTTTCATTTTAGACCACAAAAAATAGTCAGACTCCAGCCACCCAAATTATAGACTATTCTCTCTGCTACCGCACGGAAAGCGGTACCGGAGCACCAAGTCTAGGTCCAAAAGGCTCCTTATCAGCTTCAGCCCCCAAGCCATAAGACAACAATTTATCAAATGGTCACCAGACTATTTACATTGACACCCATTTGTTTTTACACTGCTGCTACTCGCTGTTTATTATCTATGCATAGTCACTTCACCCCAACCTACATGTACAAGTCACCTCTGACCTGTACACACTGACACACTGACTCGGTACTGGTACCCCCTGTTTATAGCCTCGTTATTGTTATGTTATTGTGTTACTTTTTATCAATTTTTACTTTAGTTTATTTGGTAAATATTTTCTTAACTCTTTCTTGAACTGCATTGTTGGTTAAGGGCTTGTAAGTAAGCATTTCACGGTAAGGCCTACACCTGTTGTACTCGGCTCATGTGACTAATAACACATCCACCTCCACCTCCTCAGGTCCATCAGACGTTGACTTACGTAGAACATACTCTGGCCCATCATGGTCAAAGTCAGCATCCTCAGGGAAGTGGTTGATCTGAGAACACACTCCCCTCTTCACCCCTGAAAGAGAGAGAGAGAGAGAGAGGGAGGGGTGGGGGTGGGTGTTAGAACAGAATACTCTATCTCACACACACACACATGCACACACACATGCGCGCACACACTATATACACCAGCACATGCATCAGCTCCACTCCACAGAGATTCATCAGAAAAAGAAAAAGCAGTTTATATTAGCCTATAAAAAGAGAGCAAGAGAGAAAGAGGAAGAGAAAAAGCAGTTTATATTAGCCTATAAAAAGAGAGCAAGAGAGAAAGAGGAAGAGAAAAAGGCATGAGACTGCAGACTGGTTGTGCCTCAGGTTCTGTCCTGTCATTGTTCACCCTTCCCAGGTAGGTCTGAGGACAGAACAGTACGCATCCTCAACACAAAACATCCACAATCTCTGCCGTTAGGAACTGATTCTAGATCAGATGTCCTTGACCCGTTAAGGTCATGCAGTATCTCATTAGTATCACACTCACATACATACATGATTTGTCATCAGGTGCTGGGTAGAAAAATACAAATTTAATGTAGAAAGGGTACCAGCATATATGTCTGTATAGTTCTAATAAGAAAGGTTTTATTTAGAGTGAACCACAGCTACCAATATTCACTTAAAAACAGTAATTTCACTGTGGTCCTTTCTGAATAAGAGCATGCAGTAACTGAATGAACACACTAACTCACCCCCACACACACCCCAACACAGAGAGCCATCCAAACAGGCAGACAGGCAGACAGATAGCTACCCGCTGGGGTCTTGTGGCTCTATTGCAGACAGACAGATGGACGGACGGATGCACGGTGATGACAGCACACGACTGGTGCTGGCTGATGGATGGATTGTGAGAGAGTTGGAGTGATGGAATGATGAGACAGACGGAGGAGGGAGAGAAGGACAGATGTGGGGTGAGCTTGTCTCTTTCTCATAGTTCTTTTATTTCCATGGTTGTTGTCTGTAAAGAAAGAGATGGGGGGCACAGGGGAGGGTGTCAGCTAAACCCCCTGACAGATGCCATTTTGGCTCTAAACCAGGAAGTAGTTCCCCATTGGTGCAGATCTAGGATCAGTTAACCCTCTCTCCCAATGCTAACCATAACCATTAGGTGGGAAAACCAGTATCTAGGGAGCAACTACTCTACAGCTGTACCTACTACTCCTGAAATAGAGAAACAGCTGGATAGAGCCAAAATGACCTGAGTTTCACACACTTCCATTCACTTACCTGGTAACTCTGTAAGAAAAGTACTGGAGGGTGACACTGACCTACATGGGCAGTAGAGGCTGCCTCTAAGTACTGCCCCAAAGATCAGTGTTCTCTATTTGAATCAGCACCACAACAGCATTCAATCTAAAGCATCAACACTCATATCACTGCTGTTGAATGGTGGCTTGTCTAATGCCATGCACATAAAACTCTTGCTCTCCATTGGTTTCAGTTGAATATTGAATATTTGCAGCCCACAAAGTGATGTTAGGGGCCTATGACTAAAAGCTAAGGGAGAGACTGTACTGACCTACTAGTATTTTGCCTGGTTAAATAAAGGTACAAATAAATACAAATACAAATCTGGGATCCTCTCAAACTGCCGAATAAGATAATACCCCATCCACTCACTCCTTCGGCCCCTAACACAGCAAGGTGTGACATCCACCCGCGGGCTTAAATCTTTTAGAGCCAATATGTCCTCTGTTTCCATTGCACCTACACTTCACTGCATCACTGCATGGCTTCTGAGCATCCATCTTGACTCAATACTCTAAGGACATCAAGGATACTTGACCTCTAAGCCATACCAAAGCACTGAAGGCTCCACTGCACCACAGAGAGAAAGAGAGAAGAGAGAGAAAGAGAGGAGAGAGAGAAAGAGAGAAGAGAGAGAGAGAGAGAGAGAGAAAGAGGGGGGGGGGAAAGAGAGGGAGAAAGAGAGAGCGAGCGAGAGAAATAGCGGGGAGGGAAGAGAGAGCGTAAAGGGAGAGATAGCAGACAGAGGCAGAGGGAGTATGAGAGAGGCAGAGAGACGACAGAGGGGGAGAGTGAGAAGAGCGAGAGCAGAGAGAGAGGGAGAGAAAGAGGGCGGAGAGAGTAAAGAGAGAGAGAAAGCAGAGAGAGAGAGGGAGGGAGAGAGTAAAGAGAGAGGGAGAGAGATAGAGAGAGAGAGCAGAGAGAGAGAGAGGGGGGAGAGAGGGCAGAGAGAGAGTAAAGAGAGAGCAGAGAGAGAGGCAGAGACAGAGGGAGTTAGTGAGAAGAGCGAGAGAGCAGAGAGAGAGTAAAGAGAGAGAGCAGAGAGAGAGCAGAGAGAGAGTAAAGAGAGAGCAGAGAGAGAGAGCAGAGGGAGAGAGAGTAAAGAGAGAGAGCAGAGAGAGGCAGAGACAGAGGGAGTTAGTGAGAAGAGTGAGAGAGAGCAGAGAGAGAGGCAGAGACAGAGGGAGTTAGTGAGAAGAGCGAGAGAGCAGAGACAGACAGACAGACAGACAGACAGACAGACAGACAGACAGACAGACAGACAGACAGACAGACAGACAGACAGACAGACAGACAGACAGACAGAGAGAGAGGAGCACTGCAGCAATGCTGTGAGGGCTGGGGCTTATCTCTAATTGACTGCTTTGTTATCAGGAAGCTTAGAGATGAGGACAAATGTGCTTTGCACAATGACCAGGCCAAGGATGGGACTTACCCTGCATGCCTTATAGAGGAGTAGTGACAGGACTACAAACATACGGCAGCTAGCTAACACCATTCATTCAGTTTCAACTACTGTCCTATTCTGTTCTATTCTGTCCCATCCAGCCCTGTCCTGTCTTCCCCCTTCTAAAGCCTGTATGTCAGAGCAGTTAAATGTATTATAAATGCGCTGCTTGTGCCGCAGTGACTGAGTGAAGATGGTGTGATGGCTACTGTCATTTTCACTGGGCTGGGCTGGTGGGCTGGTGCAGGGTTGGGCAACAGGGTCTGCAGTGAGTTTGTAGGGCCAGCTGTAATATACCTGATTCATCTTATCAAATACTTGATGGATCTAGTTGAATCAGGTTTCCAACACATGGTTGGTGAGCACAGTGCTAGTGGGTGATGCATGTAAGGTAGGTTATATATTAAATACAGTGATGGAAGGAATGGGGTGAGATGAGAGGGGTTCTTTTCAGGTGATTTCAACTTCCTGATCTGCTGACACAATGGAACATGAGGAACACTGTATACTGTACATCTAGACCATCAGCTCCTGTTACCTACTTCACCACTGGGGTCATCCTTAGTTCAGGGATAAAGTGGTATCCTTATGACAAATTCATTTGAAGGGTAGAAATTACAATCTCCACAAACATCCAGTGTTCATAGATAAAGTGCCTGTACTGTACTAGCTCTCTGCATAGACACAGTTCAGACCTCTTCTCTTTAACTTCATGTGAACCCTCTCTAAAGCTGATGTTCTTATGCACAACGCATCACCGGGCGCAAACTACCTGCCCTCCAGGACACCTACAGCACCCGATGTCACAAGGCCAAAAAGATCATCAAGGACAACAACCACCCAAGCCACTGCCTGTTCACCCCGCTACCATCCAGAAGGTGGGGTCAGTACAGGTGCATCAAAGCTGGGACCAAGAGACTGAAAAACAGCTTCTATCTCAAGGCCATCAGACTGTTAAACAGCCATCACTAGCATAGAGAGGCTGCTGCCTATATACACACTTTATTTAACCAGGTAGGCCAGTTGAGAACAAGTTCTCATTTACAACTGTGACCTGGCCAAGATAAAGCAAAGCAGTGCGACACAAACAACACGGAGTTACACATGGGATAAACAAACGTACAGTCAATAACACAATAGAAAAGTCTATATAGAGTGTGTGCAAATGAAGTACGATTAGGGAGGTAAGGCAATAAATAGGCCACAGTGGTGAAATAATAACAATTTAGCAATTAAACACTGGAGTGATAGATGTGCAGAAGATGAATGTGCAATTAGAGATACTGGGGTGCAAAGGAGCAACAAAATAAATAACAATATGGAGATGAGGTAGTTGGGTGGGCTATTTACAGATGGGCTATGTACAGGTGCAATGATCAGTAAGCTGCTCTTACAGCTGATGCTTAAAGTTAGTGGGGAGATATAAGTCTCCAGCTTCAGTGATTTTTGCAATTCATTCCAATCATTGGCAGCAGAAAACTGGAAGGAAAGGCGGCCAAAGGGGGTTGTTGGCTTTGGAGGTGACCAGTGAAATATACCTTCTGGAGCGCGTGCTACAGGTGGGTGCTGCTATGGTGACCAGTGAGCTGAGATAAGGTGGGGCTTTACCTAGCAAAGAATTATAGATGACCTGGAGCCAGTGGGTTTGGCGACTAATATGAAGCAAGGGCCAGCCAACGAGAACATACTTTTATTTTTTATTTCACCTTTATTTAACCAGGTAGGCTAGTTGAGAACAAGTTCTCATTTGCAACTGCGACCTGGCCAAGATAAAGCATAGCAGTGTGAACAGACAACAGAGAGTTACATATGGAGTAAACAATTAACAAGTCAATAACACAGTAGAAAAAAAAGAGAGTCTATATACATTGTGTGCAAAAGGCATGAGGAGGTAGGCGAATAATTACAATTTTGCAGATTAACACTGGAGTGATAAATGATCAGATGGTCATGTACAGGTAGAGATATTGGTGTGCAAAAGAGCAGAAAAGTAAATAAATATAAACAGTATGGGGATGAGGTAGGTAAAATTGGGTGGGCTATTTACCGATAGACTATGTACAGCTGCAGCGATCGGTTAGCTGCTCAGATAGCAGATGGTTGAAGTTGGTGAGGGAGATAAAAGTCTCCAACTTCAGCGATTTTTGCAATTCGTTCCAGTCACAGGCAGCACAGAACTGGAACGAAAGGCGGCCAAATGAGGTATTGGCTTTAGGGATGATCAGTGAGATACACCTGCTGGAGCTCGTGCTACCATTGTTGCCATCGTGACCAGTGAACTGAGATAAGGCGGAGCTTTACCTAGCATGGACTTGTAGATGACCTGGAGCCAGTGGGTCTGGCGACGAATATGTAGCGAGGGCCAGCCGACTAGAGCATACTGGTCGCAGTGGTGGGTGGTATAAGGTGCTTTAGTAACAAAACGGATGGCACTGTGATAAACTGCATCCAGTTTGCTGAGTAGAGTATTGGAAGCTATTTTGTAGATGACATCGCCGAAGTCGAGGATCGGTAGGATAGTCAGTTTTACTAGGGTAAGTTTGGCGGCGTGAGTGAAGGAGGCTTTGTTGCGGAATAGAAAGCCGACTCTAGATTTGATTTTAGATTGGAGATGTTTGATATGAGTCTGGAAGGAGAGTTTACAGTCTAGCCAGACACCTAGGTACTTATAGATGTCCACATATTCTAGGTCGGAACCATCCAGGGTGGTGATGCTAGTCGGGCGTGCGGGTGCAGGCAGAAAACGGTTGAAAAGCATGCATTTGGTTTTAATAGCGTTTAAGAGCAGTTGGAGGCCACGGAAGGAGTGTTGTATGGCATTCAAGCTCGTTTGGAGGTTAGATAGCACAGTGTCCAAGGACGGGCCGGAAGTATACAGAATGGTGTCATCTGCGTAGAGGTGGATCAGGGAATCGCCCGCAACAAGAGCAACATCATTGATATATACAGAGAAAAGAGTCGGCCCGAGAATTGAACCCTGTGGCACCCCCATAGAGACTGCCAGAGGACCGGACAGCATGCCCTCCGATTTGAGACACTGAACTCTGTCTGCAAAGTAGTTGGTGAACCAGGCAAGGCAGTCATTAGAAAAACCGAGGCTACTGAGTCTGCCGATAAGAATATGGTGATTGACAGAGTCGAAAGCCTTGGCAAGGTCGATGAAGACGGCTGCACAGTACTGTCTTTTATCGATGGCGGTTATGATATCGTTTAGTACCTTGAGCGTGGCTGAGGTGCACCCGTGACCGGCTCGGAAACCAGATTGCACAGCGGAAAAGGTACGGTGGGATTCGAGATGGTCAGTGACCTGTTTGTTGACTTGGCTTTCGAAGACCTTAGATAGGCAGGGCAGGATGGATATAGGTCTGTAACAGCTTGGGTCCAGGGTGTCTTCCCCTTTGAAGAGGCGGATGACTGCGGCAGCTTTCTAATCCTTGGGGATCTCAGATGATATGAAAGAGAGGTTGAACAAGCTGGTAATATGGGTTGCGACAATGGCGGCGGATAGTTTCAGAATTAGGGTCCAGATTGTCAAGCTCAGCTGATTTCTACGGGTCCAGGTTTTGCAGCTGCAAAATTTCTGTTTGAAAAAGCTAGCTTTTGCTTTCCTAACTGCCTGTGTATATTGGTTCCTAACTTCCCTGAAAAGTTGCATATCGTGGGGGCTATTCGATGCTAATGCAGTACGCCACAGGATGTTTTTGTGCTGGTCAAGGGCAGTCAGGTCTGGTGTGAACCAAGGGCTATATCTGTTCTTAGTTAAATTTATTTTGAATGGGCATACTTATCTAAGATGGTGAGGAAAGCACTTTTAAAGAATAACCAGGCCTCCTCTACTGACGGAATGAGGTCAATATCCTTCCAGGATACCCGTGCCAGGTCGATTAGAAAGGCCTGCTCGCTGAAGTGTTTTAGGGAGCGTTTGACAGTAATGAGGGGTGGTCATTTGACCGCGGACCCATTATGGACGCAGGCAATGAGGCAGTGATCGCTGAGATCCTGGTTGAAGACAGCAGAGGTGTATTTAGAGGACAGGTTGTCAGGATGATATCTATGAGGGTGCCCGTGTTTACGGATTTAGGGTTGTACCTGGTAGGTTCCATGATAATTTGTGTGAGATTGAGGGCATCGAGTTTAGATTGTAAGACGGCCAGGGTGTTAAGCATATCCCAGTTTAAGTCACCTAACAGTACAAACTCAGAAGATAAATGGGGGGCAATTAATTCACATATGGTGTCCATGGCACAGCTGGGGGTTGAGGGTGGTCCTGAACAAGCGGAAGCAGTGAGAGACTTATTTCTGTAAAGGTGGATTTTAAAAGTAGAAGCTCAAACTGTTTGGGCACAGACCTGGATAGCATGACAGAACTCTGCAGGCTATCTCTGCAGTAGATTGCAACTCCACCCCCTATGGCAGTTCTATCTTGGCTGAAAATGTTATAGTTGGGGATGGAAATTTCAGAATTTTTGGTGGCCTTCCTAAGCCAGGATTCAGACGCGGCTAGGACATCAGGGATGGTGGAGTGTGCTAAAGCAGTGAATAAAACAAACTTAGGGAGGAGGCTTCTGATGCTAACATGCATGAAACCAAGGCTTTTACGGTTACAGAAGTCAATGAATGGGCAGAGCGGGTCAGTTAGGTACATACAGGACCTGAGTTCGAGGCTGGGGCCGACAAGTAAACAAAATTAGGTACCGTGCTATTTAAACAGTCCAGGGGGCATCAGCTGTGTAGCCGAGTGATCATAGGATCAAAAGAGCAGCAATAGGTGAGTCAGGGTACTGTTTGGTAGTCACTACTACGCTAGGTGAGCAGGAGACACAGTGTTCAGAAAAGCTAGCGGGCGGGGGTTAGTAGATGGTTCTTTGGCGACATCGTAACAGAATAGCCTGTTGAGACCACATCGGGCAATCACGGCGGCAGTCCAGTCGTGATGGATCGGTGGGGCTCCGTGTCAACAATAAAGGGCAAAGGAGGTAATGTATCCCTAGAATTAGCTGGTATATGGGCCTAGCTCGAGGATAGCTCAACGTTAGATGGTGCTGCTTTGGGACAGAGCTAACAGCAGCCACTTGTTTGCAGCTAGCTAGCTGCGTTGATCTGGGGGAATGATCCGGTGTAATGATGGTAGGAATCCGGGATGCTGGCTTTCTAGGCAGAGTTCCTCTGTCCAGTGTCTGTGCTCTTTTTCCCATCTTAATCTTTTCTTTTTATTGGCCAGTCTGAGATATGGCTTTTTCTTTGCAACTCTGTCTAGAAGTCCAGAATTCCCTAGTCGCCTCTTCACTGTTGACGTTGAGACTGGTGTATTGCGGGTAGTATTTAATGAAGTTGCCAGTTGAGGACTAGACACTCTAATGTATTTGTCCCCTTGCTCAGTTGTGCACCAGGGCCTCCCATTCCTCTTTCTATTCTGGTTAGAGACAGTTTGTGCTGTTCTGTGAAGGGAGTAGTACACAATGTTGTACGAGATATTCAGTTTCTTGGCAATTTCTCGAATGAATAGCCTTCATTTCTCAGAACAAGAATAGACTGAAGAGTTTCAGAAGAATGGTCTTTGTTTCTGGCCATTTTGAGCCTGTTATTGAACCCACAAATGCTGATGCTCCAGATACTCAACTAGTCTAAAGAAGGCCAGTTTTATTGCTTCTTTAATCAGAACAACAGTTTTCAGCTGTGCTAACATAATTACAAAAGGGTTTTCTAATGATCAATTAGCCTATTAAAATGATAAACCTGGATTAGCTAACACAACGTGCCATTGGAACACGGGAGTGATGGTTGCTGATAATGGGCCTCTGTACGCCTATGTAGATATTACATTAAAAAATCAGCTGTTTTCAGCTACAAGAGTCATTTACAACATTAACAATGTCTTCACTGTATTTATGATCAATTTGATGTTATTGTAATGGACAAAAAAAAAAAAATATTTCAAAAACAAGGACAGTTCTAAGTGACCCCAAACGTTTGAACGGTAGTGTATATACTGTATTCTATACTATTCTACTGTATGTTAGTCTATGCTACTCTGACATTGCTCGTTCATATATTTATATATTCTTAATTCCATTCCTTTACTTAGGTTTCTGTGTATTGGGATTAAGTTAATTTGTTATAATTAATTGGTATTAGATTTAAAAGGTGATTGAATTGCTCCCGAATTGTAATGTTGTTAATGCATTTCTTTAGAAGAAATATTTCTTTAATGTATAAGTGAATAGGTTGGTTTAATTTTAAGTTTAAGTTTTGACCAATAAGGTCGCTTGTTAGGCTGTGGCTTAACAACGGGAGGCCTGTGGGAAAAAAAGAGGGAGAGAGGCGTTGAGAAAAGGATGGACGTTACATTATGACCGTTGGTGAAGAAGAATTATAACAGAAGACGATAATAGAACATAATAGAACAATAATAGAACAATAGATAGAACAAAACCCATACCTACTGAGTTTTGAAGGGACATTCGGATTTTATTTTATCAGAGAGTTGTTATAATTTTGTTAAGAAAGACTTAGAAAAGACTGACGCGACCTTCTCATTGTGGAGGTATTTGACAGCCTTGAGGTTAGCCTAGCATCATGTGACACAGAGAGAATTGCTTGGGAAAGATTAACGAGTTCATGTTCCCATAGGATATCGGTTACTGCTAAAGAGTACTGTCTGCATTGATAGCGGTGCTTGCCGTGGATCTTGTGAGGAAACCTTCACAGAACTGCCATACTTCGCAGAGGGAATACCTACGAGTAGTGAGTAACCACAACGGTGGGGTGCTTCTGGACTTTAAGTGTGTCATCATTTTTGTTGTTGTTGAGCTCCAACGCGCGCCAACGAGTTAAGAAAGCTTGAAATAATTTGGACATGCATTGTGCACGACTCATTGGGGATTATTACTTTTATGTATTTCGATGTGGTGCATTGAAAATGTAATAATACACGTCTTGAACCTTATGTATGTTGCCTTGGTGGAGTCCTTTACTGTTTCAATTTAATATAATGCATGGGAAAGTATATCCTTATACAATAACAGAAACCTATAATCATTCCATCTGAAGTTAATACCCTAGTTGGCATCACCCTAGATAGTTTACAACAGGGATTCTTATTGGAGATGTCCTTCTCTCCTAACATCCCATGCTGTTGAGATATTCTATGTAAGGTAATATCGTGAGTCAAATTCGAGCCTGGTGAGAGGGTTACAGGTATATGTTGCGAAATTATTCGATATTACTTGTAAGATACTGCTGCATTGTAGGAACTAGAAGCACAAGCATTTCACTACACCCGCAATAACATCTGCTAAACACGTGTATGTGACCAATAACAATTGATTTGATGCTCCTTGGAAATCATTCAACAGAAACGTCCACTGGGAAAGTCTAGGAAAGGGTTTCCTCTTCCAGCATTTCCAAGTTCCAGATCTTCCAAGGAGCTCATAAACTCAGCATGTGCATTGCTGAGTGATGGTCTTTACGGCAGCACCGCTGACTACATAATTCCACTGAAACATATGGTAACCATACCATCCATTCACTCTCATCTGACACTAAACAACTGCACAACATCAACTCTGAGCTTCCCTGTAATGGACCCTCCATTCCATTCAGTCCCAGGTCTGCACTGGAATTGCATCAGATCCAAAATGGCCACAGTTCTTACTTTGATCATACCAACTATTACCAACTATTACCTATATTACCAACTATTACCAGCTACTACCAACTATTACCAGCTATTACCAGCTATTACCAACTATTACCAGTGTCGTGTCTTTACTATCATTAACTGAAGACTTATTTTTTTATCAAAGATTCTCTGTAATTAGTAATTAACTAGGAAGTCGGGGCACCAACTAATTAACTAGGAAGTCGGGGCACCAAGGAAAAATATTCAGATTACAAGGTTATAATTTCCTAATATAACATTTCAGATATTTTCATATCTGATCCATAGTCTTCTGATTAATGAATTATTTACTTTACCTCACGTTAGTCTCATTCCAAACGTCGTAAATTGTTGGTTATCTGCACGAACCCAGTCTTCACTATGAGTCACTATACATCAATTGTCTTAAATCATTTATTTATTACTAACTAAGTAATTCACAGAAATGCAAAAACAAACAAACAAACAAGGTAAATGGGGTTACAAGAAATGATAGGAGAATGTGCCCTAGTGGGCTAAACCGGCATCGCGGCTTGTTTAGACAAAAGGGGAAGTGGGGGTCGACTAAGAAGTCACTACAAAGTGATAATTATAACAATTTAAATGCTTATCCTTTGCACATGAACGCTCACTCATTCGGGAACAATTGCAATCAATATATATATATTTACGCTCAGTGTGTCATCTGGATCGCTGGTGAAAAGTTCATTTCTTTTGTAGAATTCTCCGTCTCTCTCCCCCTCTCTCTCTGTTGTGGTTGTAGCGGATAGTTCAGAGTGACATTCATTCGTTTTATTATAGAATGGATGTTTCGGCGGTTGTCGTTCTTAGCATTCAATGATACCGAATTCCTAGCTGCAGACTAGTAATTATTATCAAAGACTTGTTCTTATTCTTAGTCGGTATCGATAGTCTAAGAGTTTAACCACGTGGTATGGTTAAAAGATTCAGCAATGGTCTACAACCTTTGTCCTCCTAATGGAGAAAAACATGGTCTGCAACCTTTAGCCATCTCGTAATTGAGGTAAGCTCCGTCTGCTGATCGAAAACCTGAGTGGGGGTTTTATTCGGAAGGGCCGAAAAAGGGCTGTCCCAGGAGGCCTGACCCTAACTGGGCTCAGGGGCGGTCCTCTGATTTAGTTCAAAGCAAAAGGGAATTGTATTTTTCTTCATTAAACAGTCCAAAATCATATTACACAATTATACAAACAGTATCATACTCACTTATTCATCTTACACTACAAGGGGGGCTATTATATAAACAGCTTTATGGTAATGTGGCCACACCATCTCCCATGAGCTTCCCCAAGATGTGACAAACGGACCGATCTTTTATACTTTCTCCGGGAACATGAAATTTGTTCGTACCTTAAGTTCTGTGAGGTGGAAGGAATTCCTTTGTCCTCTATGAAAATTTACTCTGCCTCTTATACTGTGTGTCCATGAGGAGATCCTCAGGAATTTACGACGTCTCTCTGACCACAGCATCCTAGTTGAAGGAGGCAAGGGGGAGGCAGGGAGAGGGGGTTGCTATACCCAAAGAGGCCAACGTCATGACACCAGCTATTACCAACTATTACCAACTATAACCAGCTATTACCAACTATTACCAATATAACCAACTATTACATTCAATATATTATACATAGTATTTATAGTATCTAATCTCATAGAAACTTAAATATGTCACTTTTTGGGTGACCCAACCAAATTCGCATAGAAATGTGAGTTATAGATCTATCATTCTCATTGAAAGCAAGTTTTAAATCATTTTAGACCCAAGACACGCCCTGTACCCAGACTTTGTATCACTCCCCTCTGGCGCAGGTATAGGGCACCCCTCGGCAGGAAAAACAGAACTAGACAATAACTTGTGCCAGGTGTGACATCCCTCCTAAATAGCTTTGGCTAATGTTCCTATCAACCCAGAAAGGCCAGCAGGCTAGTCTCTTTTTATCGGTATGGAACTGTTATGAAAGTTGTATTGTCAATTTGTTTTGTAATTAAACTCCACTTTAAACATGTACATGACACTGCAACAAAATCTCCCCATGGGGACAATAAAGTCAGTAAAGTAAGAAGTGGTATATCTGTTCTATATGAACTATTTATATGCTTCCCATTCTTAAGTTTTGTTTTTGTCTTTTACATTTGATTTGTACCCCAGCTTCAAACAGCTGAAAATACAATATTTTTGGTTATGGAAAATATATTTCACAGGGGATTAGATGGTACAATGATTCTCTACACTGTACCTGCTTGTTTTGTCAAACTGAAATTAGGCGAACTATTAGAATTTTAGCAACCAGGAAATGACAGAGTGATTTCTGCATCGTGTACCTTTAAATCTAGAATGGACATTAGGACAAAAGGCTCAAATGGAACCAGTCCTAACTCATCCCCTCCAACATCACACACACACACACACACACACACACACACACACACACACACACACACACACAAACACTTCCATCTACCCTCTATCCATCCTCTCCCACTCCAACCACATATCCAAGATGGTGTGTCAGTAGCATTTAAGTAGCCTACCTTCCAGGCAGCAGATCCTCCAGAGGCCAGAGTGGGTGAGGGCGCCGGGGTCCTTCTTGTCCTTGTTGTGGGGGTCGTCCGAGTGGTTGCGGGTGCTGTTGCAGATGGAGGCACGAGAGTACAGCCAGTAGTCCGTCCCTATAGAAACCGTCATCAGGCAGAAGGCTGCAAAGGCCCCCACGGTGGTGAGGAGGATCTGGATCCCCTTCTCACAAACCATCCCTAGAGAGGAGGGCAGAGGAGAAGGAGGAGAGAGAGGGAGGGGAGGGATGAGAAGTAGAGGGACAAGGATGAAGAAAAGTGAGAAGTGCAGTAGAGACAAGAGATCAACAGATGAGATAGAAAGAGGGAGAAAGGGGAGAGATGAGGGAGAGGGAGGAGAGAGACAGAGGCAGAGAGAGATGCAGAGAGAGACAGAGGCAGAGAGAGATGCAGAGAGAGAGAGAGAGAGAGAGAAAGAGGCAGAGAGAGAAAGAGAGAGAGAGAACGAGGCAGAGAGAGAAAGAGAGAGAATGAGAGAAAGAGGAGAGAAAGAGAGAGAGAGAGAAAGAGAGAGAGAGAGAGAGAGAGAGAGAGAGAGAAAGAGGCAGAGAGAGATGCAGAGAGAAAGAGAAAGAGGCAGAAAGAGATGCCGAGAGAGAGAAAGAGGCAGAAAGAGATAAAGAGAGAGAGAAATAGGCAGAGAGAGATGCAGAGAGAGAACGAGGCAGAGAGAGATGCAGAGAGAGAGAAAGAGGCAGAGAGAGATACAGAGAGAGAGATGCAGAGAGAGAGAGAGAGAGGCAGAGAGATGAGGTGTATAAGTGGTTATATGAGGTGTCCTTGGTTGGACGACACTGCTGACTCGTCTTAACGGGAAGGAATTGATGGTGAACACAACAAATTACACTGAGAACCTCAATGTGCTCCATATATATGACCATGACACCACTCTCTCCCCCACATAATCAGCATAGACAGGGCTAGCGCAGAATACACAACACACTCGATGAGACAGAACACACGGACGCACGCACGCACAATATACATAATCAGAGCGCAGGAACACAGCAGCAACATCAGCACATACAGGAACAAAGCTCAACAGTGCATTCTGCGTTCATTGTCGAAAATCAATCAATCAATCAACCAACCATTTAGGCTTAAACAATCAATCCTATACAGTATAAGTGTTCCTATCCTCTTCTTACCTCCACCACCACCATACCCCTCTGGTCCCCTTGTATATGAAGTGGTGCTAAAACCTGTGCCTTTACATGATGCTTACGTAGGCCTCTGCCCAGCACCCTGCCCTGAACTTAGTCACTCTTACTGGCCTGCTACCACCCGGTACTCTACCCTGCACCTTAGAGGCTGCTGCCCTGTGTACAGAGTCATGGAACACTGGTCACCTTAATCCTGTTTACATTCTGTTTTACCCACTTCATATGTATATACTGTATTCTAGTCATGGCTCATCCTATACAACTACTGCTGTACACACCTTTTCTATTCATATACTGTCCATAATGTCTATACACACCATCATATACATATAGATTTATATTCGGGACTCTGACATTGCTCGTTCTAATATTCCCATATTTCTTCATTCCTTTCTTTACATTTATGGTATTTGCCTGTATTGTTTCGTATTGTTAGGTATTACTACACTGTTGGAGCTAGGGACATCAGCATTTCACTACACCTGCGATAACATCTGAACAGTTTCATTTCATTTGGCTTCATCTCACCCTAGGCCATACCTGCTGTTCTAGATTACACATTTACCTCCATTGTGACTTCATTTGCAAATCTTTGAAATTGTGCAAAGCGCACTCGGGTATAAGAGTTGTAAATACTATTAACAATGTGTACCTGCAATGTAATTACACTGTACCTGCCTATGTAATAACCACGTAAATACATTGATTATAGTGCCACTTGATGTAAAGTGGGACCCCATTGCGTTACCAAGGTATACATTTACATCAGCTGAGGTAAGACTTACCTGCCGCCGAGTTTCTATCCTTCGACTCCATTTTGAAATCTTTCTTTTCCTCGTTAATGAAGAATGCGCTGTCCCCTCAATCCGGACAGCATCCATCGACTGTTCTCACTCTCTCCCCCTCTCCTTCCTGCACTCGTTTCTCTCTCTCTCTCTTTGGCCTCTATCTCTTTCTCTCTCTCTCACTGGAAAGATGTGCTGGTGGAAGCTCTTGATTGTGATTGGACGCTCTCGCTCTGGTCCTCTTATTCACAGGAAGCAGTCACTGAGGAGGACATGGTAGTTGGGCTACTGCCAAAGAAAGACAAGAAGAAGAAGGAGAATGATAACATTAGTCGTTTATAGCTGTGCAGTTATGAGGCCTGTTTATCTAAAAACTGTTATCATCTCAGAAAGTTCAGACTATTGATAGGTCACGCTATAAAGTCACGTTGTAAAAACACAAATAACAGAAAACTAAAACACTAAAAACTATCAAGTCCTCTCTCATACCAGTATAACATAGAATAGAATACAAATGGTGCATCTGAATATAGAGCTGGAAATAACAGATCTGGTCTGAATAAGACGAGCGAGAAAGGGGGAGTGTAGAGAGGGTGCACTCAGCACTGTTACCATGGCGACATTGGACGGAGAGAGGGACTGAGAGAGAGAGGGAGAGAGAGAGAGAGTTTTGAGTTTTAAATAATCTTTATTGGGTCTGGGGGCCCACCACACAATAAATACTCATACAAAACACCAGTTACACATCAATTAAAAACACAACACCAATTCCTCCTCCACAGTAACTAAACACAACAGCCTCTGAATACCCCATATACTCAAAAACAGATCAATATTGTTGACAAATTTATAATAGGCAAACTCAACTCTTAGTCTCGCTGCCAACATTCCCTCCAGCATTCCCACCACATCCACAGACACCTGTCCCCGAATACTGTTCTTTCGGGTCTTCCATATCGCTAATTTTGCTGCCCGTAACACAAAATTAAGCAACACAACTACACCCTTTTGACTGAACCTGTACTTTGGCCCAAATACATACAGTTGGGAAGAGAAAACCTCTCCCAACGTTGAGAACCAATCAGTGATCAGGTCAATCATCCCGACCAACCTGGGACACAGTAAAAACAGATGTGCCAGAGTTTCAGACTCAGCACAGAATGGACACTCCTCCCCAACAGCAGGGTCCAGGTGTACCAGATGCATGTTGGTGGCTATAGCTCCATGTATTATCCTCCATTGGAGGTCAGCTGTCCTCTTACCAATAGGCAGTTTGTATAATGATCGCCAACAGCCTTTTGGAGAGGCACCTGGACCAAACACACCTGCCCACCTCGTCGATTTGACCCCTTCCAGGGAAGAGGCATGGGACACCTTTACACATATTCTGTACATGGCCTTCTTTCCCACCTCCTTGAACTCCCCCAGCTCCGGGGTATCGAAGGAAAGCAGCATCCCCACGTCGTCCTCGAATGCCCCCATCGCAGCACTAACAATCAGTGCAGGGAACACATAATCCAGACCCTCCTTCCACCAATCAGAATTGGAAGTATCAGTCACATACTGCAGATGAAGCACTGGCAAGGAGTTGCAGACCTCAGCAACCTTCCTCAGTAGGCGAGATGGTCGGATCCCCGCTCTTTCTCCCAGCTCCTCCAACGATCTGCTCCTGCTCCGCATCAGATGACCCAGCTTGGTACACCCCACGCCTAACAGGCATGAACGAAGGCTAGCTGAACCCAAAACACGGGACTGGATGGCAGTGTTGTGAAAAAGAGGCTTTTCAAAAAGCCACATCCCTGGTGGCGTGCAGGCCTTACGGGACTCTCCAAGCCTGCATAACAGACTCATAAAATGGAGTCAGGCCAGGCAAATCACCCCGCTCCAGCTTTAAGAGGAAGGCTGTTTCGACCCAGCTAGAACCGTCTCTGTACAACAATCTCTGGGCTGCTTGCCGCCGGAAAGCCATGATTCTAGAGGAAATGTCCACCAGGACTTGCCCACCCTCTTGCAGTAGCAGGTACAGGGCTGCAGCTATAATCCAGTGTTGTCCAGACCAGAATAAATTAACAAGGGTCCTCTGAAGCTCTTGTATCAGATCCTTTGGAGGTGGCAAAATCATTAGTCTGTGCCACAGGGTAGAGGCAGCAAGATTATTAGCTACCAGGACCCTTCCCCTATAAGACAGCTGGGGCAGCACCCATTTCCATCTTGACAGTCTGGCAAACACTTTCTCCAATACACCCTCCCAGTTATTTTTCTGAAAGACATCAGAGCCTAGAAAAAAAACCAAAGTCTTCATCCCATCTCTGCCCCACTGAAGCCCCCCTGGTAACCGTGGAGCGGACCCCATCTGAAGCCCCCCTGGTAACCGTGGAGCGGACCCCGTTTGAAGCTGACCTGCCCACAGCGCTTCACTCTTTCCCCAATTGACTCTAGCTGAGGAGGCCCCCTCATACACCTTTAAAGCGTTTGAGAGAACCTTAACATCCTCACCCCCTGTAATAAAAACTATCACGTCATCTGCATACGCAGACAGTGCTATCGCGGGACCCTTCATTACACCTGGCACAGAGAAACCAGTAAGCTTCGCTCTTAAAAAACAAAGCATTGGTTCAATCGCCAGACTATTTAACTGCCCTGAAATTGGGCATCCCTGCCTGATGCCCCTTTGGACAGGGATGGGGCAACTCAAACCACCCCCCACCTTCACCATACACGAGGCCCCAGCATACAGTAAATACATCCAAGACAAAAAAACATCCCCAAACCCAAAGGCTTTCATTGTTTTAAACAAGTACTGGTGGTCCACACGATCAAAAGCCTTCTCCTGATCCAAAGAAAGTAAACCCACATTTACATCAGACAGTTTACAAATGTCTAAAACATCTCTTATCAGAAACAAGTTGTCAACCATAGAGCGATCAGGTACACAGTAGGACTGGTCCTTGTGGACCAACAATCCCAGATACTCTTTCAACCTGTATGAGACATTTAGAAACAATTTTGTATTCAGCGCACAGCAAAGCAACAGGTCTCCAATGTTTTATGAGAGCCAAATCCCCCTTTTTTGGCAACAGTGAAAGCACCGCACGTTGACAGGATACAGGAAGAGAACCCTCATGAAAAGATTCACACACCACTTCATAAAAATCCTCCCCAATAGACCCCCAAAAGTGCTTATAAAACTCAGATGGTAAACCATCGATGCCAGGGGCTCGGCCTGTTGAGAGCTGCATAACTGCTGTGGACAGCTCTTGCAGTGTAATGTCAGAGTCCAATGTGACTCTCTGCTCAGGTCCCAATTGAGGAAGACTGTGTAACAACTGTTCAGTACATAGAGTCACAATCCTCCGCCTTATAGAGAGCCGAGTAGAAATCCACGGCATGTTGACGCATTTCACTGTCATCCGTGGTCACCTTCCCATCAGGGAGATGAAGGTTTTTTAAAAAGCGCTAGGAGCATCCATATCCTTGAGGGAAGCGAAACGAGACTTAATCAAGGCACCCTTCACTCTTTCATGCAGAAACGACCTCAGTTCATGTCTCTTGTCCGGTAAGTTCATGACTAGTCCAGGGTCGTTCTGAGTGAGCAGCTTCAATTCAATAGACTTGATGTCCTGTTCAAGGGCCTTGATAGTCTTCAATTTGAGACAGAGCAGTATACTGTTGACAAAATACTCGTATGTGGGCCTTCCCAACCTCCCACCGTTGTCTCAAGGACTCAAAATTCCCCTTTGTAACCCTCCATTTTCCCCAAAACAACACAAACCTTTCACAAAACATGACATCATGTAACAATGTAACATTAAAATACCAGTAAGGTGATGACCTTCGTGGACAGGACAAGTGAATATCAACAGTACAATATGATGATCAGAGAAACCCACAGGAGTAATGTCACACCTTCCAACCCTACTACAGTATTGCTCAGATACATACAACCTGTCTAACCTTGATGCACTGACACGACATTAACTTTTAGCCATGTGTACTGCCTAACTTTCGCATTCCTTACTCTCCATACATCAGAAAGCTCAAACTCAGTTAATAGGCCAGACAGGCAAGTGGCTGACCGCAGGTGAGGTTCTTCAGCAGTGCGGTCAACAGTAAAATCCACTGTCCAGTTCCAGTCACCCTCTAAAACCATCCACCCCTCTCGGTCACACTGTCTTAAGGTTTCCTTTATTTGATCAAATACATCTGTACATCTGTACACTCATTAGGAGCAGAAACATAAAAAAAAACAATAAAAAAAAAACATCCACCTTGACCAATAAAACCCGACCGACCCTTGACTATCTCTGTTGTAGATACCATAGTCACCCCTAAACCTGAGGAAAACAATATTGAGACCCCAGCACTGAAATTAGTACCATGACTGAGTATATGCTGCCCCTCCCACCACATACCCCAGTCAACCTCATTTTCCACATATCTATGTGTCTCCTATAGTAAAAACTACATTAAGCCTTTTCTGTTTTTTTACTTCTAATACCCAAGCCCTCTTATTTCTGTCCCTTCACCCATTAATATTGAGAGAACCTACCCTTAGTACCCCCATGTAGAAAATAGAAAAGAAAAGCAGAAGAAACCACAGAGAAACCAACGAGAAAAAGACACCCTATGAAGCATTTTCATCATCATTATTTTAATCTTCTCTTATTAACCTGACCACGTTTCCCACCACCTTTTGCTGCTGCAACAGCAGTAACACATTTCCTCAAGCGAAACCGCTTCTTCTCAGTCAATTGGTCTAACCCCACCGTCTTCTGTAACATCACAGCTGACCTCACAAACTTATCAACATCAAAATAATCTGCCAATTTGACAGATTTCCCAAAAGCCTGATCCAGAAACACATTTACCTTCTCTAGATCGTAAATTGAGTCGTCACCAGCTGCTATCATATCAAAAAAAATATCCTTCTCCTGATCCTCCTCAGCTGAGGCCCCAGACAACTGACTCCCCTCTGCCAACTCCCTTTCAACACTCCCCACTTGCACCCCATCACTCGTACCAGGCATCTCCTCCACTACCTGGGAGACTAGCCCCACCTGAACCTCATTACTCGTAGTGGGCATCTCCTCCACTACCTGGGAGACTAGCCCCACCTGAACCTCATTACTCGTAGTGGGCATCTCCTCCACTACCTGGGAGACTAGCCCCACCTGAACCTCATCACTTGTAGTGGGCATCTCCTCCACTACCTGGGAGACTAGCCCCACCTGAACCTCATTACTCGTAGTGGGCATCTCCTCCACTACCTGGGAGACTAGCCCCACCTGAACCTCATTACTCGTAGTGGGCATCTCCTCCACTACCTGGGAGACTAGCCCCACCTGAACCTCATTACTCGTAGTGGGCATCTCCTCCACTACCTGGGAGACTAGCCCCACCTGAACCTCATCACTTGTAGTGGGCATCTCCTCCACTACCTGGGAGACTAGCCTCACCTGAACCTCATTACTCGTAGTGGGCATCTCCTCCACTACCTGGGAGACTAGCCCCACCTGAACCTCATTACTCGTAGTGGGTATCTCCTCCACTACCTGGGAGATTAGCTCCACATGAAAACCCTCCTGTACCTCATTACTCGTAGTGGGCATCTCCTCCACTCCCTGGGAGCCTAGCTCCACATGAACCCCCTCCTGTACCCCATTACTCATGGTGGGCATCTCCTCCACTACCTGGGAACCTAGCTCCACATGAACCCCCTCCTTTACCCCAGCACTTGTACTGGGCACCTGCTCACCAGTCTGATGAACTGGCTCTTCAGATACATCCTTACCTTCTACAACAATATATTTCTGCTGCATAACATTTCCCTCTAATACAAGTTGCAACTCCGTGCCCTCAACACGGATAACTTGTTCCTCAGGTGCTTTTGGCTGCTCTACCGCTGTCGGCCCACCTCTCCCTACATCAGTGGGCCCAGGCGTTACGATGACCACCTGTGCCCCTCTCTCGGCCTTCTCCATTTTCGAGCAAGCATGTCGCTTATGACCAATATCCCCACACTCAAAACACAGTTGACTACCTGTACTAGCATAAGCCATATACAGTCTATTGTCATACTTGATTTTAAACGATAACTCTAAAGTCTGCTCTGGTGAGTCCAAAAACATAAACACCTGTCGCCGAAATGACCAACCTGTTTCAACGCCGGGTGTTTGCAACCCAACAGGACAACCTTAATTGAACTGGCGAACTTCCCAAAGCGCAATAACTCGCGCTCCAATAGCTCATTTGGAATAAACGGCGGTACATTTGAAATCGTTACCCTTGTTGACGAAGAAAAAAGCGGCGTAACTTGAATAAACATTCCTTTAAGAAGTACACCATGCTCAACCATACGATCAACAAGACACTCTTCTTTAAGAATTATACCATGCTCAACCATACGATCAACAAGACACTCTTCTTTAAGAAGTACGCCATGCTCAACCATACGATCTACAAGACACTCTTCTTTAAGAATTATACCATGCTCAACCATACGATCAACAAGACACTCTTCTTTAAGAAGTACGCCATGCTCAACCATACGATCTACAAGACACTCTTCTTTAAGAAGTACACCATGCTCAACCATACGATCTACAAGACACTCTTCTTTAAGAAGTACACCATGCTCAACCATACGATCTACAAGACACTCTTCTTTAAGAAGTACACCATGCTCAACCATACGATCTACAAGACTCTCTTCTTTAAGAAGTACACCATGCTCAACCATACAATCTACAAGACACTCTTCTTTAAGAAGTACGCCATGCTCAACCATACGATCTACAAGACACTCTTCTTTAAGAAGTACACCATGCTCAACCATACGATCAACAAGACACTCTTCTTTAAGAAGTACACCATGCTCAACCATACGATCAACAAGACGCTCTTCTTTAAGATGTACGCCATGCTCAACCATACGATCTACAAGACGCTCTTCTTTAAGAAGTACGCCATGCTCAACCATAGGATCTACAAGACACTCTTCTTTAAGAAGTACACCATGCTCAACCATACGATCAACAAGACACTCTTCTTTAAGAAGTACACCATGCTCAACCATACGATCTACAAGACACTCTTCTTTAAGAAGTACGCCATGCTCAACCATACGATCTACAAGACACTCTTCTTTAAGAAGTACACCATGCTCAACCATACGATCTACAAGACACTCTTCTTTAAGAAGTACGCCATGCTCAACCATACGATCAACAAGACGCTCTTCTTTAAGAATCAGGGTAATTTCCCGCCAAAATCAGGGTAATTTCGATACGAAAAGGAAAATACTTAATTCTACCACAACAAAAAATAATAACCTTAATCATGCACAGAAGAAACCAAGAAATAGAAAACCGAAAGAAAGTTCTGAATATCTAACTCCACACAACACACACACTCTTCGCTCATACAATTCCCAGCATGCACCAAACACTCCCGGCATGCAGAGAGAGAGAGAGAGAAAGAGAGTGAGATGGAGAGAGAGAGAGAGAGAGAGAGAGAGAGAGAGAGAGAGAGAGAGAGAGAGAGAGGGAGAAAGAGAGAGAGAGAGAGAGAGAGGGAAAAAGAGAGAGAGAGAGAGGAAGAGAGGGATGAACGGAGAGCGGGACAGAGAGACAGAGGGACTGAGAGACTGAGATAGGAGGGCTGAGAGAGAGAGAGAGAGAGAGAGAGAGAGAGAGAGAGAGAGAGAGAGAGAGGGCAGAGCAGAGGTCACGATCAGATGAGCTGTTGTGGAAATTTCCTCTATTTACCAAATCATGAGAGCAAACCACTCACAAGTCAGAGTTAGTTATCACAAAGTCCATTTTTAATTATATGAGCTCTATCACAACCCTGTGACTCTCAGTCCCTTCCACATTTCAACTGAGATCCTTTATAGCAAAGACACACACAGGATAAGACAGCATCGGCATAATTCATCGTTCAGCTTTGTCTCCTAAAACATGAATTACGGAATCACCTGGAAGGTTCACAACTACCAAGGATTATTATTCTATACAGCAAATTCTCTGGAAAACAACAGAAACCTGAAAACACCATCCAACCTGGAACTGAGTGAGTAATGTTTAGTCTGAAACTATATTCTATTTCCAAAAGCCAAGAAGAAAAATACACAACATTACTTTATAAGGACTGAATTCGAACATAATTCTGCCAAGCTTGATACAGCTTCAATTAGCACTGACGTGTCAAGTGAGAGGTGTCAAAGCCCTTTAGCCCAACAATGGCAGGAGAGTCAAACAGTCTACTCCAACCAAATGGAGAGGCCTTAGAAGCTCCCTCCCGCTGTTCAGAGGTAATTAAAATACAGTACCCTGTGTATGTAAAGAATGATAAGGCAAGAAAAGATTACAAAATGAAGCTCCTTATGGAAAATCAAGAGACACTTTTTGCTGACTATTACAAAAATGGGAACATCAGCAACCTTATCTTCCACACAAACCATCCCCTGGCATGGCACGGTGCTATATTAGCACACTACCCCTTTGTTAAGAGAAGGTGGGTTAACGAGGGGTGGAAACTCAGGATACTTGACAACGAGGACTCTGAGTCAGCTAATATAAACCTCTTTAAGTCCGGAACAGTAATGGTACAGGGTAACCCCAAACAGTTTCAGCTGGACTTTCACCAAATTAAAGAATTAGCCCAGCAGGAGAAGCACTCCCTTGATAAAGATACCTCCACCCTGAGCGGGTCAGACCAGACCTCTTCATTATGTAACCCCACAGACGAGCAACCCCCAGCGGACAGTCAACCTCCCAGCACAGAGTACTACTCCCTCATTGAAATGAAGGATAAATTCACCCAGCTGGAGGTAAGGCAGGTGGAGCTGGAACAGCAGGTGATTACATTCCAGTCAGCACAGACCCAGGCAACAGTCCTGCACAACAACACCCCCTTAACCAGACCCGGAGAGCTGGAGGTGGAGAGAGACATATCTGCACTCTGGACTGTGGTGAGACAACTTCAACAGGAGAAAGAGCAGGAGAAGAACAGAACACTAGAGGAGAGGATCAGACTGCTGGAGGAGAGGTTGAGGGGGGTGGCGTGTGACAGAGAACAACCCACTAGAGAGGTGGCCACCCCCACAGAGAAGCCAGCAGAACAGCCCACCTCAGCACCCGACAAAAGTATCGACACCACAGCAGAACAGTCCACACCAGACCCTGTCCATAGAGTCGACATCACAGCAGAACAGACAAATGAAGAACCCCAAGCCCAGCGGCTCTCACCCCCTCTGAGCATCCCCCTGTCAGCCACCCTGATAGCCCCTCTGACAACCACCCCCCCCCCCACCCCCCCCCCCCCCACACACCCACTGAGGACAAACACAAGACACAGATTGTACTACTTACGGACTCAAATGGGAAATATATAGAAGAAAAAAACATTTTTCCCAAAAACAGTGTGTCTAAACTCTGGTGTCCAAACACCCAGCGCGCCCTAGACCTTCTGTCTGAGGACCAACTAGGGTCACCCAGCCACATAATAATACACACAGGCACAAACGACCTGAGAGCACAGCAGGAAAGGGTGGCCACAGCACTGAAGGGAATGATTGAAAAGGCTTCTTCTACTTTCCCCAACTCTGCTACCACGAAATAACTTTCACCCTACCACAATACAGCGGGTAAACGCAAGTATTTCCCGTGACTGTGCCTCAAAACCAAATGTTTTCCTGGCCCACCACTCCACCCTGGAATTGAACAGCCTCTATGACCAGGTCCAACTCTACAAGGCAGCAGTGCCCACCTTTGCCCGAACTCTAGAGGACATTGCTCTCAAACGCATCCCCAACACTTCACACAGGAGCAACAGATCAATAGACACCCCACCCAGACCAGCGAGACACCCTCCAAGACCTGCAGGACCCCCCCTGGACCTACACATAGAGGACCCACGCCAAGAGGACTTACATCCAGACCACAGCACCCCCAGACACATCCACATCCCCACCCCAACCAATCAACACCCCCCCACGTCAACCATTCCCACACCCCATTTAGGCCCCCTCAGATCAGACCTATGCCACTCCTGCCCACCCCATGCACCCCACCCCCGCAAAGAGGGCCTCAACATGGAAGCCACACATACGCCCAGGTAGTGAGCGGGCAAACAGGCCCAATCTTTCACTCGCCCAAGCCAATGGCATGTACCAGATACTCAGCAGGCTCTGCTCATACTTACTGGCCTGAGGCTAAACCACGACCAACAACATTGGACGCTTTATGGAACAAAACGCCTTCACTATATCATCCTGGAATATCCAAGGACTGAGGTCATCTGCCTTTGGCCTAAAGAGCAGGAACCCGGACTTCACCAAAGAAATCGGTAATACAGACATTGTCATCCTGCAAGAAACCTGGTATAGAGGAGATGGACCCACTGGTTGCCCTCTAGGTTAAAGAGAGCTGGTAGTCCCATCCACCAAACTACCAGGTGTGAAACAGGGAAGGGACTCAGGGGGTATGCTAATTTGGTATAGAGTAGCCCTAACTCACTCCATTAAATTAATCAAAACAGGAACATTTTACATTTGGCTAGAAATTCAAAAGGAAATGATCTTAACAGAGAAAAATGTCCTCCTGTGTGCTACCTATATCCCCCCACTAGAATCCCCATACTTTAATGAAGACAACTTCTCCATCCTGGAAGGGGAAATCAATCATTTCCAGGCCCAGGGACATGTACTAGTCTGTGGCGACCTAAATGCCAGAACCGGACAAGAACCTGACACCCTCAGCACACAGGGGGACAAACACGTGCCTGCAGGTGACAGCATTCCCTCCCACATATGCTCCCCTAGGCACAACTATGACAACATAACCAACAAAAACGGGTCACAACTCCTGCAGCTCTGTCGCATGCTGGGTATGTACATAGTCAATGGTAGGCTTCGAGGGGGCTCCTATGGTAGGTACACCTATAGCTCATCTCTTGGCAGTAGTACTGTAGACTACTTTATCACTGACCTCAACCCAGAGTCTCTCAGAGCGTTCACAGTCAGCCCACTGACACCCCTATCAGACCACAGCAAAATCACAGACTACTTGAACAGAGCAATACTCAATCATGAGGCATCAAAGCCAAAGGAACTGAGTAACATTAAGAAATGCTATAGATGGAAGGAATGCAGTTTGGAAACCTACCAAAAACAATTAGGCAACAACAAATTCAATCCCCTTTAGACAATTTCCTGGGTAAAACGTTCCACTGTAATAGTGAAGGTGTAAACTTGGCAGTAGAAAATCTTAACAGTATATTTGACCTCTCAGCTTCCCTATCAAATCTAAAAATCTCAAATAGAAAACCGAAGAAAAGGAACAACAATGACAAATGGTTTGATGAAGAACGCAAAAATCTAAGAAAGAAATTGAGAAACCTGTCCAACCAAAAACATAGAGACCCGGAAAAACCTGAGTCTACGCCTTTACTATGGTGAATCACTAAAACAATACAGAAATACACTACGGATTGTAATTGAAGAATCCATAGACTCTAACCACGTCTGGGAAAATTGTAAAACACTAAACAAACAACAACACGAAGAATTATCTATCCAAAATGGAGATGTATGGGTAAACCACTTCTCCAATCCTTTTGGCTCTATAACAAAGAATAAAGAGCAAAAACATATATATGATCAAATACAGATCTTAGAATCAACTATTAAAGACTACCAGAACCCACTGGATTCTCCAATTACCTTGAATGAGTTACAGGACAAAATAAAAACCCTTCAACCCAAAAAGGCCTGTGGTGAAAATGGTATCCTCAATGAAATGATCAAATATACAGACAACAAATTCCAATTGGCTATACTAAAACTCTTTATCATCATCCTTAGCTCTGGCATCTTCCCCAATATTTGGAACCAAGGACTGATCACCCCAATCCACAAAAGTGGAGACAAATTTGACCCCAATAACTACCGTGGAATATGCGTCAACAGTAACCTTGGGAAAATCCTTTGCATTATCATTAACAGCAGACTCGTACATTTCCTCAATGAAAACAATGTACTGAGCAAATGTCAAATTGGCTTTTTACCAAATTAATTGACAACCAAACAAACCAAAACAAAGGCAAAGTCTTCTCATGCTTTGTTTATTTAAAAAAAAGCCTTCGACTCAATATTTTTTTTTTTACCTTTATTTAACTAGGCAAGTAAGTTAAGAACAAACTCTTATTTTCAATGACGGCCTAGGAACAGTGGGTTAACTGCCTGTTCAGGGGCAGAACGACAGATTTGCACCTCGTCAGCTCGGGGATTTGAACTTGCAACCTTACTAGTCCAACGCTCTAACCACTAGGCTACCCTGCCGCCCCGAATTCTGCAATTTGGCATGAGAGTCTGCTATACAAACTGAAGGAAAGTGGTGTTGGGGTAAAACATACGACATTATAAAATCCATGCATACAAACAACAACTGTGCGGTTAAAATTGGCAAAAAACACACAAATGTCTTCACACAGGGTCGTGGGGTGAGACAGGGATGCAGCTTAAGCCCCACCCTCTTCAACATTTATATCAACGAATTGGCGCGGGCACTAGAAAAGTCTGTAGCACCCGGCCTCACCCTACTAGAATCCGAAGTCAAATGTCTACTGTTTGCTGATGATCTGGTGCTTCTGTCACCAACCAAGGAGGGCCTACAGCAGCACCTAGATCTTCGGCACAGATTCTGTCAGACCTGGGCCCTGACAGTAAATCTC